>NW_026512105.1:0-80000 GCF_027579735.1 Bombina bombina
AATAAATTAACTCTTATTAAATAAATGATTCCTATTTAAAGCTAAATACTTACCTGTAAAATAAATCCTAATATAGCTACAATATAAATTACATTTATATTATAGCTATTTTAGGATTAATATTTATTTTACAGGTAACTTTGTATTTATTTTAACCAGGTACAATAGCTATTAAATAGTTAAGAACTATTTAATAGTTACCTAGTTAAAATAATTACAAATTTACCTGTAAAATAAATCCTAACCTAAGATATAATTAAACCTAACACTACCCTATCAATAAAATAATTAAATAAACTACCTACAATTACCTACAATTAACCTAACACTACACTATCAATAAATTAATTAAACACAATTGCTACAAATAAATACAATTAAATAAACTATCTAAAGTACAAAAAATAAAAAAGAACTAAGTTACAGAAAATAAAAAAATATTTACAAACATAAGAAAAATATTACAACAATTTTAAACTAATTACACCTACTCTAAGCCCCCTAATAAAATAACAAAGACCCCCAAAATAAAAAATTCCCTACCCTATTCTAAAATACAAAAATTACAAGCTCTTTTACCTTACCAGCCCTGAACAGGGCCCTTTGCGGGGCATGCCCCAAGAATTTCAGCTCTTTTGCCTGTAAAAAAAAACATACAATACCCCCCCCCCAACATTACAACCCACCACCCACATACCCCTAATCTAACCCAAACCCCCTTAAATAAACCTAACACTAATCCCCTGAAGATCTTCCTACCTTGTCTTCACCATCCAGGTATCACCGATCCGTCCTGGCTCCAAGATCTTCATCCAACCCAAGCGGGGGTTGGCGATCCATAATCCGGTGCTCCAAAGTCTTCCTCCTATCCGGCAAGAAGAGGACATCCGGACCGGCAAACATCTTCTCCAAGCGGCATCTTTTATGTTCTTCCATCCGATGACGACCGGCTCCATCTTGAAGACCTCCAGCGCGGATCCATCCTCTTCTTCCGACGACTAGACGACGAATGACGGTTCCTTTAAGGGACGTCATCCAAGATGGCGTCCCTCGAATTCCGATTGGCTGATAGGATTCTATCAGCCAATCGGAATTAAGGTAGGAATTTTCTGATTGGCTGATGGAATCAGCCAATCAGAATCAAGTTCAATCCGATTGGCTGATCCAATCAGCCAATCAGATTGAGCTCGCATTCTATTGGCTGATCGGAACAGCCAATAGAATGCGAGCTCAATCTGATTGGCTGATTGGATCAGCCAATCGGATTGAACTTGATTCTGATTGGCTGATTCCATCAGCCAATCAGAAAATTCCTACCTTAATTCCGATTGGCTGATAGAATCCTATCAGCCAATCGGAATTCGAGGGACGCCATCTTGGATGACGTCCCTTAAAGGAACCGTCATTCGTCGTCTAGTCGTCGGAAGAAGAGGATGGATCCGCGCTGGAGGTCTTCAAGATGGAGCCGGTCGTCATCGGATGGAAGAACATAGAAGATGCCGCTTGGAGAAGATGTTTGCCGGTCCGGATGTCCTCTTCTTGCCGGATAGGAGGAAGACTTTGGAGCACCGGATTATGGATCGCCAACCCCCGCTTGGGTTGGATGAAGATCTTGGAGCCAGGACGGATCGGTGATACCTGGATGGTGAAGACAAGGTAGGAAGATCTTCAGGGGATTAGTGTTAGGTTTATTTAAGGGGGTTTGGGTTAGATTAGGGGTATGTGGGTGGTGGGTTGTAATGTTGGGGGGGGGTATTGTATGTTTTTTTTTTACAGGCAAAAGAGCTGAAATTCTTGGGGCATGCCCCGCAAAGGGCCCTGTTCAGGGCTGGTAAGGTAAAAGAGCTTGTAATTTTTGTATTTTAGAATAGGGTAGGGAATTTTTTATTTTGGGGGTCTTTGTTATTTTATTAGGGGGCTTAGAGTAGGTGTAATTAGTTTAAAATTGTTGTAATATTTTTCTTATGTTTGTAAATATTTTTTTATTTTCTGTAACTTAGTTCTTTTTTATTTTTTGTACTTTAGATAGTTTATTTAATTGTATTTATTTGTAGCAATTGTGTTTAATTAATTTATTGATAGTGTAGTGTTAGGTTAATTGTAGGTAATTGTAGGTAGTTTATTTAATTATTTTATTGATAGGGTAGTGTTAGGTTTAATTATATCTTAGGTTAGGATTTATTTTACAGGTAAATTTGTAATTATTTTAACTAGGTAACTATTAAATAGTTCTTAACTATTTAATAGCTATTGTACCTGGTTAAAATAAATACAAAGTTACCTGTAAAATAAATATTAATCCTAAAATAGCTATAATATAAATGTAATTTATATTGTAGCTATATTAGGATTTATTTTACAGGTAAGTATTTAGCTTTAAATAGGAATCATTTATTTAATAAGAGTTAATTTATTTCGTTAGATAAAAATTATATTTAACTTAGGGGGGTGTTAGTGTTAGGGTTAGACTTAGCTTTAGGGGTTAATACATTTATTAGAATAGCGGTGAGCTCCGGTCGGCAGATTAGGGGTTAATAATTGAAGGTAGGTGTCGGCGATGTTAGGGAGGGCAGATTAGGGGTTAATACTATTTATGATAGGGTTAGTGAGGCGGATTAGGGGTTAATAACTTTATTATAGTAGCGCTCAGGTCCGCTCGGCAGATTAGGGGTTAATAAGTGTAGGTAGGTGTCGGCGACGTTGTGGGGGGCAGATTAGGGGTTAATAAATATAACATAGGGGTCGGCGATGTTAGGGGCAGAAGATTAGGGGTACATAGGGATAACGTAGGTGGCGGCGCTTTGCGGTCGGAAGATTAGGGGTTAATTATTTTAAGTAGCTTGCGGCGACGTTGTGGGGGGCAAGTTAGGGGTTAATAAATATAATATAGGGGTCGGCGGGGTTAGGGGCAGCAGATTAGGGGTACATAAGTATAACGTAGGTGGCGGTCGGCAGATTAGGGGTTAAAAATTTTAATCGAGTGGCGGCGATGTGGGGGGACCTCGGTTTAGGGGTACATAGGTAGTTTATGGGTGTTAGTGTACTTTAGGGTACAGTAGTTAAGAGCTTTATAAACCGGCGTTAGCCAGAAAGCTCTTAACTCCTGCTTTTTTCAGGCGGCTGGAATCTTGTCGTTAGAGCTCTAACGCTCACTGCAGAAACGACTCTAAATACCAGCGTTAGAAAGATCCCATTGAAAAGATAGGCTACGCAAATGGCGTAGGGGGATCTGCGGTATGGAAAAGTCGCGGCTGTAAAGTGAGCGTTAGACCCTTTAATCACTGACTCCAAATACCAGCGGGCGGCCAAAACCAGCGTTAGGAGCCTCTAACGCTGGTTTTGACAGCTACCGCCGAACTCTAAATCTAGGCCTTGGAATGTTGATTTAACATTGTCGAAAGAAACTAACGGGGAATGAAAATTATATATAGATATGTGATGTCTAACCCAAGAGGTAAGATTTTAAAAACTACATCATATTAATAACTATAGTTAAATGTCCCTTTAAATGACTCCACTAGAAAATAAAATCTATTAACATGGCATCCAATAACTAGCTTGTGCTAAATATGAAGTTAAATGACCTACCATTTATAAATTTAACAATTTATAAATTTTATAAAATAATGTTTTGAGATACAAGATCTTATAAAATTAATTTTACATTCAACAACACTGTCACTTTAATGTAAGTGAACCACTTCCCCTTCTTAAAAGTGAAAAAAATAAATATAGGTCAAATTCTGACTACATATCCGACATTATTTTAACATCTAAGATTTTCACAAGAAAAGCATCGATGGATCTCACTCCCCAATTAATTTAAAAAAGATAGTTTAATTTAATATTCTCTGAATCAGTGGATTTTCAAAAATTAATGCATAGTTTGATCTTATGCATGTGCTTGTCAAATAGACAACTACCAGTCATGGGAGTCAAATTGTTTTTTATTGACAGATTATATGGATATTTATTATAATCTGTTCAAAAGAGGGCATTTAATAATAAAATGTTGATTATTACCATTTAAAAATAAAATGTTTTTTAAACAAAACCAACAAAATATTCCTGGAAGTCATCAGATGACAATCTGAAATTAAAAAACAAAATTTGACAAAGTTAATACACACTTTGTAAAATATTCATAAAATACATTTACAATAATCTTGTGTCTATGCTCTAACTTTGTGCATAATTTTATCAAGATATTTCTGATTTAAAATTTAAAATTTATAAAACAAATATACACCATTATATTGTGTAATAATAAAAAAAAAATATATCAGAATTTCTAATTATACATAATAATGTATATCACATTTCAATAATAAATATATATGTATGCTGAACATAAATGTAATATTTCATGTCCATTCAAATACCTCTATATCAACTATAATATGTATTCCTTTTTAAGATTGTGATACCTAAATATCTAATTATGAACTAAGTATGACTAATGTATGTAAGCTACTAATATTCTACATTCTTCCTGTGATTCTTAACTAGCATGCATTGGTAAACCAACCTGGATAATGCATGGTCTTTGAAAGTCAATTCAGGGGTCAACAGTTGATCTTCAATAGGTGTCTTATTCATCATTTCATAAATAGAGGACTGAAATACCAATCTAGAAATTAGAAAATCATCTAAGTGTCTGATTGTGATACCTAAATATCTAATTATGAACTAAGTATGACTAATGTATGTAAGCTACTAATATTCTACATTCTTCCTGTGATTCTTAACTAGCATGCATTGGTAAACCAACCTGGATAATGCATGGTCTTTGAAAGTCAATTCAGGGGTCAACAGTTGATCTTCAATAGGTGTCTTATTCATCATTTCATAAATAGAGGACTGAAATACCAATCTAGAAATTAGAAAATCATTTAAGTGTCTGATTGTGATACCTAAATATCTAATTATGAACTAAGTATGACTAATGTATGTAAGCTACTAATATTCTACATTCTTCCTGTGATTCTTAACTAGCATGCATTGGTAAACCAACCTGGATAATGCATGGTCTTTGAAAGTCAATTCAGGGGTCAACAGTTGATCTTCAATAGGTGTCTTATTCATCATTTCATAAATAGAGGACTGAAATACCAATCTAGAAATTAGGAAATCATCTAAGTGTCTCCAATAGGATGCCTCCACAGCCTTATTCTATCAAATAGTTGGCACTTACCATGTGAACATGTATTTGTATGGTTTTCAAGGTCAGCAGATTTGAAAAATAATGCCAGACATGATCCCATTGGTATTCTTCAATATCAATCTTGTCTTTTTCCACTGTCAGTCTGGGAATTCTTCACTGTCATTCTTCGAATTCTTCCCCTTTCAGTCTTTACATGAAGTCATCTCCCTAATGGCATAATTCTTTTTGATTAAAATTACTACTACAAGTGTGTGAATCAGTTCTGTACCCCTCTCCCACCCCCCATTTCTGAATCAATTTCTGTCACTAGCTTACTAAGCGTGTGTAGCATCTTGTGTTATGTTCTATGAAGTGTGAAGATGAGTCATTTTGAGCATAACTAACCTCTAATGTGTGACATTGAACCATAGTCATGCTAGAGGATAGCTATGCTAGAGGATCCCTTGCTGAGTATTTACATTTTAAGTAATGTGTAAACTAAATACTATTTTCGAAAATGTATGCCATATGATGTATTTGTGTACAATTCATGCCAGCAACAGTCCATACATCTATACTTACCAGCTGATGTCCTCTTTAAAAACCAGGTGGCAAAGACTCGCTACAGGACCCAATGACCAGAGCATCACCTATATTAATAAATGAAACACATTTTTAGCATTTGATGAACAATCCTAACATGTTTGCGCAATTCTCTACTTGTCATTTCCCTAGAGTTCACATCTATTGACAATACTCCAGTCGAACTTCTATTATTTACCGTCTAAAGTGGCGGTTGATGATGTCTGCTCTGACATTGAGCCCCTCGTCCCGGAATGGCCCCTCTAGAACAGAATCATCCTCCTCATCTCTGAGGAGGTTTCGGTGCACCTGGATGCCCTGCAGCATCCCAGCCCGCTGTGCAATATTATGCAGGACACTACAGGCTATAACGATCTTAGCCACCTTCTTTGGGTTGTACTGGAGGGCTCCTCCCGACCTGTCCAGGCACCTGAACCTCATCTTCAGGAGCCCGAACATTCGTTCAACCACCGCCCTTGTTCTCTTATGAGCCCTATTGTAGCGCTCCTCAGACACATCAGTCGGGCTACGCAAGGGGGTAATAAGCCAAGGCCGGCTCATGTACCCAGAATCACCTATAAATTATGAACAGAACATAATTCAAAATGAATCCTCAAAATAGTATTTTAAGTCCAAAAAAAGTTTGTGTACACGATAATCCACTAACAAATGTTTTATTTTTACAAGAATAATCTAGTTCAATATTATTATCTATCTTCCCATTTCAGCCAAGACATGCTACATATGCGTATTTCTCCTAAACCAAACCTTGTGTAAAATGGCAAATAAATGGTTACATTGCATTCTCTGAGCATTTAAGGTAAGACATGCTACATATCTGCATTGAACTAAAACTAGACATTAGCGGAAAGAGACAATGACATGGTTAAATTGCATTAGCTAATATCTTCCCATTTCAGCTAAGACATGCTACATATGCGTATTTCTCCTAAACCAAACCTTGTGTAAAATAAAAACTAAATGGTTACATTGCATTCTCTATCTGAGCATTTAAGGTAAGACATGCTACATATCTGCATTGAACTAAAACTAGACATTAGCGGAAAGAGACAATGACATGGTTAAATTGCATTAGCTAATATCTTCCCATTTAGCTACGACATGCTACATATGCGTATTTCTCCTAAACCAAACCTTGTGTAAAATAAAAACTAAATGGTTACATTGCATCTGAGCATTTAAGGTAAGGCATGCTACATATCTGCATTGAACTAAAACTAGACATTAGCGGAAAGAGACAATGACATGGTTAAATTGGATTAGCTAATATCTTCCCATTTCAGCTAAGACATGCTACATATGCGTATTTCTCCTAAACCAAACCTTGTGTGAAATAAAAACTAAATGGTTACATTGCATTCTCTATCTGAGCATTTAAGGTAAGACATGCTACATATCTGCATTGAACTAAAACTAGACATTTGCGGAAATAAAAATAAATTGTTAAAATGCATCCTATAGCTGAACATGACGCTAACATTTTAAAACTACAGTGGCAATTGTCAAACTAATTAACCATGTTGTGCACAAATACTCAACAACGAGATAACCAGGTGGCATTTGTCTTTCCTCAAATGGTCTCCACAGGGACGACTGAGCGAGGATGCGGGCATCATGACAAGATCCTCCAAAATTCGCACACACATGCATAATCCTCATCTGTGCGTCACAAACATACTGCACGTTGAGGCTATGAAAATGTTTGCGATTTCTGAAGGGCAAGTCATCAATTGGAGCACGCAGCGCAATGTGGGTACAATCTATGGCTCCCAAGACATTGGGCAATTGAGCAATATCAAAGAATTCCCGCTTCAGGCGCCTCCAATCACCATCATTCTGTGGGAATCCTATGTATTGCTTACTGATACGTACCATGGCCTCCAGAAAGTTATCAAACACCACAGAGAATGTACCTTGAGCCAGGCCATGCATGTACATTTCTCCGGATTGAAAACTCCCGGAGGCCAGGACGAATAGACAACTTAGCATCTTACTCATGGCGGGAACAGCAGTCTGTATTCTTATACGTGGCTCCAAATGAGGTTTAAGAAGATCGTAAAGGCCAATGAGCTGTTCGCGATTGAGCCGATACTTATCATAAACCTTAAAGTCGCTCATGTTTTCCAAGGTGGGTCTCACCCTGTAGACACGAGGACCTCGAACCAGATGACCCCTTCATCTCAGTCTGAGCCGCCAAGGCTGCCTGATTCAACCAACAGCTAGTTCGCCAATAGCACCACCAGCAGTGTCTACCATGTCATTGTCATCCATCTTTCAAAACAGCGTAACAAGGTATGCACTTGATCTGATGTGGATCACAAGTGATGCATTGGCCATGTTGTTTGGGGGATTTATAGTACAATTAGTCCAATGGTATTGAGTTTGTAATGATTGCTGATTGCATTCACTTGTTTGTATGTGAGCGGCGCGAATGCTTTCATAGTGGGCGTTTTTTTGTTGTTTGCTGAAATGTTGTTTTCCCACAATGAATCTCAATGTTAAAGTGTACAATATCACACATACAGTGCATGTTTGTAATGTTTGATCATATGCGTAATCAATATTTCTTAAACGCGATCTTATAGTAACAAGCACACGTCCAGGCTAACATGAATGAAAGTGCATAGTTGTGCAATATCCCTAATAAACACTTATGGATAAACAAATATTTTGTGTGTAGTTATTCCTATTTATGCAGTTATCAATGGTGAGTGAAAACTGATACCTCTTAGGAATAACATGAACAAGTAATGAGATGGAAAGTGAGCTTGTAGTCACAGGTATTAATGATGATGTATACCTGGACTTTTATATATCACTTCAATGGTTAAGCGCTAGTTTAAGTCTCTGATTGAGTTCAACATGTATTAGAGAGTTAATGTGACAGGCAAACACAGTAGTAAACAGTTTCTTCTGTATAATTGTAGATTATAGCAGGTATTAATATGACAGGAAAACACTGTAGTAAGTAATTCAGTTAGGCATTCGAACTTGTAGTTATTCTTATTAGAAGTTTATATACAAATGTTTTAAGGCAGTCTCTTATGCTAAATACTTGCATATAAATCGTTAAGGCAAGCAAAGTTGGGAACAGGTCCGGTATAGTTGAGAGGAGCTGAGATGTTGATCCGTTAGTGGAGGTAACACTCCGTGTTCAGCGTCCCTGCAGACAGCGTGTTCTGACTTCCGTGTACACACGCTGAATTAGAGATGACGTCAGAGTGCTGTTAAAATCCTTTGGTGTGAGAGGCGATCTGAATGTGAAACCTTTAGTAGTTTGATGAATGGTTTCAGATTATAGTAGAATGAATATAACGAATTTGGTAAGGATATTGTTTGTCTGAAAAGAGTTTATCCAATCTGTTGAATTTAGGAAATAGGTAAAAGTTGCAGTAAGTCTGCTTTACCCATACATTTGCAATTATCAAGCACCTGAGCAGTGCTCTAGTCCCTCCTTTTATAGAAGATCTGATATGTCTCTGAGTAAACCTTAAAGGGACAGATATTACCACATATAAGCTACTAGAGGGGTAATGATATGACAGATCCCTCCCGTCAGGATGTCCTCCTACTACCAATTGCACATGGTTTCGTTGGATATTTAGCGTGGAATTCAGAAAGTAAATGAGGAGCATTAATGTTAGAGTGTTGTACCCATGAATCTTCTTCTGGTCCATATCCCTTCCAGTGGACAAGATATTCTACTCTTCTCCAACGTATCCTGGAGTCAAGTATTCTTTCAATTTCATAATCCATTTGATCAGGTTCGGATATGACAGGGGGGTCGTTGTCTTGTGGTTGTATGGTGTTGGTTCCAAGGTAGGGTTTCAAAAGCGATACATGGAATGATGGATGTATCTTTAATGTTTGTGGTAGTTTTAGAGTGACGGCATTAGGATTGATGACCTTTGTTATGGAGTAAGGCCCAATGAATTGGTTTGCGAGTTTTTTACAGGGGACTTGAAGTCTAAGATTTTTTGTGGAGAGCAAAACTCTATCACCAACTTTGAAGGTTGGAGGATTACATCTTTTCTTATCATAATATCTCTTTTGAGATGATTTGGCTTCTTCAAGGTGTTTCTTCAATAGTGTTAGAGATGATTTGATTTGAGTTTAATCCATGACTGTTGGATTAGTGGATACAAGGTCTCGTCCAGGGAGAGACTTAGGGTGGTACCCATATGTAGCATAAAAAGGTGATGTTTTGGTGGAGGAGTTTATAGAGTTATTATACGCAAATTCAGCTAAAGGTAACCACTCTACCCAGTCATCTTGAAGATGGCTTACATAGCATCGAAGGTACTGTTCTAGAGTTTGATTTGTACGCTCCGTTAATCCGTTAGATTGAGGGTGGAATGCGGTGGTGAGTCTTGATGAGATTTGTAGTATACAACATAATTCTTTCCAAAATCTAGAGGTGAATTGTGTCCCTCGGTCCGATACAATGGAAGTAGGTAGTCCATGAAGTTTTACAATATGTGACATGAATATTTTTGCAGTAGTGATGGCAGTTGGTAAGGACTTTAGCGGTATGAAATGTGCTAATTTGGTGAGATGGTCTATTACCACTAATATTGTGGTGAATTGGTTTGATGGAGGTAACTCCACTATGAAGTCCATAGCTATCATAGACCAGGGAACCTCTGGAATGGGTAAGGAGCACATAAGACCAAATGGTTTATGGTGGTCTTTCTTGTTCCGAGCACAGGTATTACATTTAGTCACGTAATCAACTACATCCTGATTAAGACGTGGCCACCAAAATGTCCTTTTGAGAAGTTCCATTGTTTTTACTATACCAGGGTGACCTGAGAGAGATGTATCATGATAATGTTGTATGAGTTCTTTGCGTAAAGAGGAAGGAATATAGGTCTTGTTGTTATGGACAAATAAACCTGTCTTCTCATCCCTTTCACAAGAAGGTGGAATCTCAGTATCAGATTGCAAAGCATTTATTATCTCAGTGAGTAAAGTAGTGGCAGAGGCAATGATTTTGTGAGGAGCAATGATAAACTTTTTCTCTGGTTCTTCAGTGGTCGGTTCTAGGGATCTGGAGAGAGCATCTGCCTTGATATTCTTAGAACCTGGTCTATAGGTTATCAAAAATTCAAATCTGTCGAGAAAAAGAGCCCAACGAACCTGTCTAGAAGAAAGAGTCTTGTTATTCTTGAGATATTGAAGGTTCTTGTGATCGGTGAAGATGTAAAAGGGTTTGGAGGTGCCTTCTAGTAGATGCCTCCAATGTTCCAAAGCACATTTGATGGCTAACAATTCTTTGTCTCCTACGGAGTAATTTTGTTCTGCATTTGTAAGTGTTCTTGAATAATATGCAACTGGATGTAAAGAAGGATTAGTTAGATATTGTTGGGAGAGTATAGCACCAATACCAGTATTCGAGGCATCAACTTCTACTGTGTATTGGTAATCAGGATGAGGAAGTTGTAGAATTGGAGAGGATGAGAATTTCTGTTTTAGAAGTTCGAATGCCTCTTGAGCTTCATTGTTCCATAAGAATTTGTGTTTGCCTGTTAGTCTGGTTAGAGGTTTGACAATCATAGAGAAGTTTTTTATGAATCGTCTATAAAAATTGGCAAATCCAAGAAATCGTTGTAGCGATTTTACCGAAGTGGGTTTAGTCCAATGGAGTATAGCAGAAACCTTTTCAGGGTCCATCTTTACTCCTGTGGGTGAAATTATATATCCCAAAAATTTGATAGTATTTACATGGAAACAACACTTCTCCATCTTGGCGTAGAGTTGATGTTCATGTAATCTTGCTAACACCCACCGGACATGTTTGATATGTTCATCTTCATTACGAGAATAGATTAAAATGTCATCCAAGTAAATTACCACGCACACATCCATGAGATCTTTAAATATATCATTGATAAAATACTGGAATGTGGCGGGTGCACTGGTGAGTCCGAATGGCATGACATTATATTGGAACAACCCATAACGGGTCCTGAAGGCCGTTTTCCATTCATCCCCACTCTTTATCCGGATAAGGTTGTAAGCACCTTTAAGGTCTAATTTTGTGAATATGGTGGCATCACTCAACCTTTCTAGAAGCTCAGGGATGAGAGGAAGGGGGTATCGGTTTTTGATAGTTATAGAGTTAAGAGCTCTATAGTCTATGATGGGTCGTCTAGTTCCATCTTTATTAGTGACGAAAAATATGCCTGCGGCTGCCGAAGATGTACTGGGTGAGATAAAACCCTTTCGTAGATTATCGTCTAGGTATTCCCTCAAGAATTGTAATTCTTTCTGTGATAATGGAAATATTCTTCCAAACGGTATGACTGCACCAGGTTTTGTATCAATTGGGCAGTCATATTGCCGATGTGGAGGAAGATTTTCTGCTTCCTTTAAATTGAATACGTCTGAAAATTCAGCGTACTCTTGAGGTAAAGCTGATATAGCATGATTAATCTGTGTATAAGGAAAACAAGTTGAAGAACAGTAAGAGGAATCAAATTTTAACTTGTTTATTGACCAATCAATTGTGGGATTATGTTTTTGTAGCCATGGATATCCCATAATAATAGGATGTATAGATCCTGGAATGATGTCGTATGAAATATATTCTTTGGCACCTGTTTTTGTAGTGGTGAGGAGTGGAATAGTGTGATGTGTAATGGGCCCTTTTAAATAGTTAGACCCATCAATAACTTTAACATAAACTGGTATTTCTTTCATCACACAAGGTATTTTATTTGCATTAACAATTTTCTGATCTATGAACATTCCGAAAGCACCGGAGTCAATCATAGCCTCGCTCTGGTAGAGGTGTTGGTCCCACTGTAAAGACACAGAAATAGTCAAATGGGTATTTAGTTTGGTAGAGATATTAGTGATACTATAAGAAGTCTTACCCTTCTTTTGACGAATCAGGAGAGGGCATGTAGACACTCCATGGTCTTTGTTAGCACAATACATACATAGGTTGGCTAAGCGACGTCTTGTCTTTTCCTCTTGAGTTAGAGGGCCTTTTATGGTTCCAATTTCCATTGCCACTGCTGGTGTGCTGGGTTTATCATAATGAACAGGATAATGCTTCTTTGTGAAGGTCTCGGGGTGTTGTCTTTCCATCTTACGTTCTCTGTAGCGTCGATCCATCGATATACAAACTTTTATTAAAGCCTCAAGAGTTTCAGGTAACTCTATACAAGAAAGTTCGTCTTTGAGATGTTCTGATAATCCCAACCTGAATTGATTCTTGAGGCTTATTATATTCCATTGCGAGTCAGTAGCCCATAGTTGGAATTCGGCAATATAATCTTCCACTGCTCGCTTTCCTTGTCTAATGGATCTCAGGTTTTGTTCCGCGGTACTCTGTTTGTTAGTATCCTCATAAAGTGTAGACATGGCAGCAAAGACATTTTCTAATGAATCTAGTATAGGATCACCAGACTCAAAAAATCTGTCAGCCCAAGCCCTGGGTTCTCCAGATAGATATGATATAGTGGTACAGACTTTAATTCTCTCTGTACAGTATGTCTTGGGTTTCATACTGAATAGTAGCATGCAAGAATTTTTAAATTCACGGTATTTAGAACGTACCCCTGTGAATGGGTGGGGTGGATTAATTTGTGGTTCTGGATGATCAGTGGGTTTCTGTGTAAAATAATCGTTCATTAAACGTTTAAGCATGTTATTTTCAGTCTTTAGTTCAGTTAAACCCTGTGCAAGTAATTCTACCTTTTGATTAAGGGTGCCAATTTCATTGGTCATTTGCGCAGGATCCATTGTAATCCTTTTTAAAGGCTTGATAATTCTGCAATATCCCTAATAAACACTTATGGATAAACAAATATTTTGTGTGTAGTTATTCCTATTTATGCAGTTATCAATGGTGAGTGAAAACTGATACCTCTTAGGAATAACATGAACAAGTAATGAGATGGAAAGTGAGCTTGTAGTCACAGGTATTAATGATGATGTTTACCTGGACTTTTATATATCACTTCAATGGTTAAGCGCTAGTTTAAGTCTCTGATTGAGTTCAACATGTATTAGAGAGTTAATGTGACAGGCAAACACAGTAGTAAACAGTTTCTTCTGTATAATTGTAGATTATAGCAGGTATTAATATGACAGGAAAACACTGTAGTAAGTAATTCAGTTAGGCATTCGAACTTGTAGTTATTCTTATTAGAAGTTTATATACAAATGTTTTAAGGCAGTCTCTTATGCTAAATACTTGCGTATAAATCGTTAAGGCAAGGAAAGTTGGGAACAGGTCCGGTATAGTTGAGAGGAGCTGAGATGTTGATCCGTTAGCGAAGGTAACACTCCGTGTTCAGCATCCCTGCAGACAGCGTGTTCTGACTTCCGTGTACACACGCTGAATTAGAGATGACGTCAGAGTGCTGTGAAAATCCTTTGGTGTGAGAGGCGATCTGAATGTGAAACCTTTAGTAGTTTGATGAATGGTTTCAGATTATAGTAGAATGAATATAACGAATTTGGTAAGGATATTGTTTGTCTGAAAAGAGTTTATCCAATCTGTTGAATTTAGGAAATAGGTAAAAGTTGCAGTAAGTCTGCTTTACCCATACATTTGCAATTATCAAGCACCTGAGCAGTGCTCTAGTCCCTCCTTTTATAGAAGATCTGATATGTCTCTGAGTAAACCTTAAAGGGACAGATATTACCACATATAAGCTACTAGAGGGGTAATGATATGACAAGTTGTGTATAATGTGCATCGAATGTGATCGATCAATGTTGCTGCAACATTGTTTGTAAACGATAAAGTAACATCTGCCATCTGTAGTATTGTATATATAAGTGATTGCCGAGCTGTCAATATTGTATGCGTCCCATTCAAATCTCAATAATACTGAATAACTTCCGGCTGTCATCTGTAGTATTGTATATATAAGTGATTGCCGAGCTGTCAATATTGTATGCGTCCCTTTAAAATCGCAATAATAATTCCGAACGTCCCGTCTGCCATCTGTAGTATTGTATATATAAGTGATTGCCGAGCTGTCAATATTGTATGCGTCCCTTTAAAATCGCAATAATAATTCCGAACTTCCCGTCTGCCATCTGTAGTATTGTATATATAAGTGATTGCCGAGCTGTCAATATTGTATGCGTCCCATTCAAATGGCACTAATACTGAATAACTTCCGGCTAACATCTGTAGTATTGTATATATAAGTGATTGCCGAGCTGTCAATATTGTATGCGTCCCTTTAAAATCGCAATAATAATTCCGAACTTCCCGTCTGCCATCTGTAGTATTGTATATATAAGTGATTGCCGAGCTGTCAATATTGTATGCGTCCCATTCAAATGGCACTAATACTGAATAACTTCCGGCTAACATCTGTAGTATTGTATATATAAGTGATTGCCGAGCTGTCAATATTGTATGCGTCCCTTTAAAATCGCAATAATAATTCCAAACTTCCCGTCTGCCATCTGTAGTATTGTATATATAAGTGATTGGCGAGCTGTCAATATTGTATGCGTCCCATTCAAATGGCACTAATACTGAATAACTTCCGGCTGTCATCTGTAGTATTATATATATAAGTGATTTGCGATCTGACAATATTTATTAATTGTCCCATTCAAATCTCCCTAATAATGCTGTTCCAAACTGTTATTTACGTATATGTTGTATTGTAGTATTGAGTGTTAAAGTTCAGAAAGGGGCGGTACAGTCGTGAATCTGTAATGTGTATGGTTGAATCTTCGAATGACGTCATGATATTATTAACCTGCCTATGTAGTTCTGAAATCCTCATTGTGTTGTTGTATTTGACTACATTGTTATTGTGTGCTGAATAAAATATAAATGTGTGCTTTGTGGTTGCGTGATGGGTGATGCGTGTTATGTACATCTACGTATATATTGTGATTGTGTCCCACATATGCTGACTTCTATATAGCGGTCTGGCATTGTTGTTCCTTCCCATAAAGTGACATCTGTAATCTGGTGTAATGATGTTCTTCTTGTACGTAATTCCTAATGGTTTCTTGTGATGGAATCATGATGTTAAAAGTACAGTAAAATCCATATGTTCTGTTTTGTGATTCCTAGAGAGAATGTAATGTGTTTTTCCCCCATCATTTGAATGCACATGTATGAGTGAATGCTAAAAGTAATGTATGTGCATCCATGACTGATCATGTGTTAAGCCTATGTAGATATGCAGTTGCTGCAAGCATATGAGTTGAATAAATGAAATGCAATAATAAAGGTAAACGAGAGGTGTTTCCCATTGTGTACTGTTTGTGAATCCTGAAATTTTTGAATTATCTTTGGGTCCGTTTAAATGTGATTTATTTTTTTTAAAATGTTTGTTACTAGTGATGTTGATTTGTAGTTGATGTAATATAAAAGTATGAAACAATTTAATGTTGTTGTGAATATTCAATAAGTACAATCCATAAGTCCACCATAGGGAAATAGTCATTTCTTGATCTATTTATCATAGCTGGGTCTAACGCAGAAAAGCATGTATTTTTTTCCTATTTCTAGCGCTGGTATTTGGAGTTTTTAGGTCTACGCTATTTGCGTGCGTTAGGGAAATCTGTGTTTCGCGTGCACGAGCACGTCTTCCCCATAGAAGTCAATGGAGGCTCTAAACTTTGGTAATTTTTTTTTCAAAGACTGGTTTTCCTCGTAAAGTGAGTGACGTCATGAGCTTGTGTGAAAAATTAACTAAATCGTGTTCATTTTGTAATAAATAACTTTTTTTGTGTATGTCATGTGGTGTATATTGTTTGTATGCATCGATGAGTGTATGTTAGTGATAATCTTATTAGTTAGATGTAGCTATATGAGGGTCTTTTCCCGTGTGTCAATGTAAGTCAATGGCAAAATGGATTTGTGTTGTTTTTATTCTAACACCCGAGATCTCGCAACTTTGATCCTTTGTATT
Organism: Bombina bombina; assembly: GCF_027579735.1. Classification (NCBI taxonomy): domain Eukaryota; kingdom Metazoa; phylum Chordata; class Amphibia; order Anura; family Bombinatoridae; genus Bombina; species Bombina bombina. Next base: position 16,654 of record NW_026512105.1, read on the forward strand.
TTGATGAAAAATTATTAAATATTAAAAATAAAGATAGTGTAGTGTTTGTATGAGTGTAAGTGTACTTTGTGTAATATTTGTTTTGTGATTCATGGATGTTTATTTTGTCGGTAGATGTTAACTACTGGGTCTGAGCTGTCGGTAGAGATTTGTGCGTTGGGAGATTTTTGAGTGTCGGTAACTAAACTCTAAATACCGGATGCCGTAAAAAACAAGCGTTAGGAGCCTCTAACGCTGGTTTTGACGGCTAACGCCAAACTCTAAATCTAGGCCCAAGCTAGAATTTTCATTTATACGCTAGTCGGGTTGTACTGGTATTACAAATTGAAAGTAAATTGTTTTGTTTTTTCCAGCGGTTACCTGACTTGTGCAAAAAGTTGAAATTCGAAAATCGAAATCCCGTTCACGCATTCCATAATAGAAGACAATGGAGAAAAAAAGTTGAAAATAACCTAATACCCCACTCTCTCGCTCAAACACCATCACATATTCTGAATAGTGCTAACCCGGCATGAGATTATAAATATTTCATTTTCCAATGTTCTTTACGTAACTGAATATGTTGTATTTATTATTTATTCATAAATAAATATTTCTACATACAGTATATCTGATGTTTTTTTAAACAAATATAGATGTATACCTATATATATATATATATATATATATATATATATATATATATATACATATATATATATATATATATATATATATATATATATATACTGTAGATGATTATATATAGGTATATATATACACAAAATAAGGATTGCACTCACAGGTCTTTTTTGCAAACAAGTAAAAATACTTTAATGTAACGTTTTTGGGGATCCTTAGTTTGTGTATCTTATCGCATCATTGCACCCAGGCAGTTGACAGATGGTGGGCAGAGCTGGTGTTTGAATATATATATATATATATATATATAATATATATATATATATATATCAACAAAAAAGAAAATCCCCTATACTATGGTCCCAGACCACCGCTATTGTATGCAGAGTGTTTGTCCGACATGCCACAATAAAGGTATGATTGAATCACTTAACTTCGACTTATGTGCTTGTGTTGTGCCTTAAACAATGGACATTCTAATTTGGTCTGGGACCATAGTATAGGGGATTTTCTTTTTTGTTGATAAGTATACCTGAGATTGAGCAGCCTGGTCTGCGAGCTTAGGTTTGTGCCGGGAGAGGCGCCGACACAGCTTCCCTGTATGTTCCCATTTAGACCTAACCGCTCAGTATCCTTAACTCTCACCAACCTGTATACATATATATATATATATATATATATATATATATATGAAAAGCTATAAATACATAGAACATTGTAATGTAAAATATGTGCTATAAATACATAGAACATTGTAATTTAAATATTTACAGTAAATACATAGATATTTTCATAAATATGTTTTTACATGTTTTACTTTTCAACTACTTGTGAAAAGGCTCCAATGCACCTATATATATACATATATATATATATATATATATATATATATATATATATATATATATATATATATATATATATATATATATAGGAACAACAAAAGATTGAAGACTGCAGGATCAATTTCAACCAAGTGGTTTATTCAGGCATAAGTGATTGAACACTCAGTGGTATACAAGGTGAGGTGTCATTGATCTGACGCGTTTCGCGCATGTGCAATGCGCTTCATCAGAGATCATACATGTGTGTTCAACAGGTGAGGTGATATACAAAGTGTTAACCAATCAGGAACGTTTTAAAATACATTTGACCAGGTGCTGGTGCTATTAGGCATATTGTGCGTGACTCATGAATAACAAATAATCTAGTTTGTGTTACAAGTGCAAATGGTGAAAATAAAAACTTTTTTGTTTATAAAGTGCATGCTTATTGTTGCCTACTTGCATAACATTCCTTCTCAACTGATAATAATCAGAAAGGGGAATTATACTTATATATGAGTTATGCACTAATATGTAAAGAAAACTCCCTAATTGTGAAAAATAAAAATAAGAAGAGAATGGCGTGGATGTCTGTAGCTATGCCGCTGGAGTCAAGATTAATTTCTTAAAAGAAAAAAGAAAATTAATTAAAATGACAAACAATCAAATAAAATAAAATTGTTGGTTAATATTGATGGTAACAGCTGACGGTTGCTAATGAATGTCAGATTTGATGGTTAGTGATTGAAAGAAGGAACAATTAAAAGAACATTGTGTTTTGACTATTGGGATGCGGCCGCCAATTCTACTGAATAATAATATGTAGAACACTAAAGAACCATATACATGAGGAACTCATGTATAAGTTTAACACTAAAGGAGCTCGTTAAATGTCTAAAAAAAGGGGGGAAAAGGATAAGTAATAGAAAAATTAATTAAAAAGGTTTTTGCTTGTATATGACAAAATGAACAAAAGTAAAAATTGTGTGGCTAAACAAATAATAAAACTTAGTTTTTTTCCTTTTCTTTACTTTACTGCTCTTCTATAAAAGCTACAACTTGTACCTCTATTAGTAATGTTTTTGCCTAATCTGCAGATGTCTAATAATCTATATATGATTTGGGCCGGCCTATGCAGTGTAGCTAAATGTAGAAGGGCATAAAATTCTTTTACGAATTATCTACCTACAGTCTACTCTATTTCCCTTCCAAGGAAGTAAGATATATAATCAAATTTACTAAATGAATCTGTGGATGAGTATCTACTTCCTATATTGGATATATCAACAACCTGGATGGGCTAAATTCATATTCAAACTTAAGTACTGTGACAATGGTCAAGTATATGATGACCTGCTGGTTCACGATTGTTTGAAAAGGGGCCAGGGTCCTAAATATGGGCAAGTGTATGACAATGGGGGGGATGCACTGTACTTCATCACTTGTCCAAAAATAAATCTAGGTCCTGTCTCTTATTGATGCCATTGGGATATTTGGTTTGAAGAGTAAAGATCCAGAATGCCTCTTGCCTAAGTAATTTACCCATTCTATTACCACCCCTGATGTCCCTTCTAATATAAGTGAAACAAATGTTTTGTGTGTAGTCCATGAGTTCTAAAGTGTTTAGCGACTGGAGTTTTTGGTTTGTCTTCATCTAGGGAGAGGAGGTGTTCCCTAATACGGTCTTTTAAAAGACGAGAGGTGAGACCTATGTATTGAGCCGAACATTGTAGGCATGTTATTAGGTAGATGACATAGGTACTGGTACAGTCTATTCGATGTTTGATGCGATAAGTAAGACCTGTTTGTGAGGATGTGAATGCTCTGTTTTGTTGGTGTAATTGCAGCTTTTACAGATGTGACCACATCTGTAAAAGCCATTTGAGACAGATAGCCAGTTGGTAGATGTACTTGGTTTGTTGAAAAAATGTTTTTTGATTTTTTCGCCTATAGTAGGGGCCTTTTTAGCTACACATCTAATGTGTTTCTTGGTAATGTCTTGTAATTGGTTATCACTTTGAAGTATCGGTAGGTATTTTAGGACTATGTCACAGATTTTATGGTATTGTTTGCTATAGGCTGTTGAAAACACTACATTATTAGTTTGTGAGGTGATTTGGGTGGTTGTGTCTTTTTGTTTGTAAAAGCCTGAGAGTAGTTTTTTTCTATCCATTTCACTGACCTTTTTGGCTGTTGATAATAAGAGGTCTTTTTTATAGCCTCTTTCTTATAGCCTTGTAGTGATAAGGTTTGCTTGAATATTATATTCTTGGAGTGTGGAACAGTTCCTGCGGGCTCTAATGTACTGGCCTTTAGGTATGCCTCTGGTGGTGTGGCCCACATGACAGGAATCCGCTCTAAGGATAGTATTCCTAGATAGGGATTTTCTGAATATGGTGGTAGTTATATTTTTCTGATTACCTGCTATTAGTTGGAGATCTAGATATGGGATAGTGTTATCATCTATGGCATGGGTAAATTTCAGATTAAGATCATTGGTATTTAACCAATCCACAAAAGAGACAGCACTGTTATGGCTGTCCTTGTTCCAGATGGCCAGCAGGTCATCTATGAAGCGACCATACACAACTACTCCGTCCTCAAAGGGGAAGCCTTCACAGAATATATGGTTGAGCTCAAACCAGCCCATATATAAGTTTGCATAAGCGGGGGCAAATTTTGCCCCCATGGCTGTGCCACATTTCTGTAGATAAAAGCTTCCCCCGAAGACGAAGTAGTTGTGGGTAAGTAAGAACCCTGTGATTGAGACTAAAAAGTCAATGTAGTCTATGGAGAAATTTGTGTACCTCATGATCATATTTTTCATGGCCTCTAGTCCCTTATCGTGGGGTATACTGGAATATAGGGTTGACACGTCAATGGTTAACCATTGATAGTCAGGATGCCATTCAACTTTCTCCAATTGTTGGAGTAAATGTGTACTGTCTCTTATGTAACCCGGAAGAGATGTTACTATGGGTTGTAGGATAGAGTCAAACCAGGCTACTAGTTTTTCACATAGAGAGCCCATGCAAGCCACAATGGGACGCCCTGGTGGGCTGGAAAGTGTTTTGTGGATTTTGGGAACAACCCTGAAAGTAGGTATCAGTGGGTCATCTATAAGAAGACGTTCAAAAACTTCACGTGTGATGAAACCCTCTTCCAGTGCCGTATCCAAAAAATCCACAAGTTCCCTAGTGTACCCAAGTGTGGGGTCTGAATATAACTTAATGTATGTGTTGTCGTCATTCAATTGGATATTGACTTCCCTGAGGTAATCAGTGGTATTAAGTACCACTACGGCTCCCCCTTTGTCCGCTTGGGTAATCACTATGTTGGGGTTGTCTTGTAATTGTTTCAAAGCCAGTCTCTCCATGCGAGAGATATTGTTAAATGTATTGTGTAATGTCTTTGTCTCATCATGTAATTTGATAATATCTCTTTGTACTGCTTCTTGATACATTTCTATGCAGGGACTCCTAGATTGAATGGGGTAAAAATAGGAGTTATCTTTATTAGCCTTGCCGGTGTGTGCTGGAGTGTGTCTCTGATCATTATTTTGTAGGGATATGAGTGAATTAAAGGTACTTTGGTCTTTGTAGGTTAGTCCTATATTAGGGTTCTTGGGATAGGGGTCTGTGATGATAGGGGAGGTGGAAGTGTTATCTGCATGAAAAAAGTGTTTCTTTAATGTGAATTTACGTACTAATCTGTTCACATCTACCATTGTAGAAAATACATCAAAGTCAGTGCTAGGAGCAAACGTGAGACCTTTATTCAAGATAGATATTTGTGCTAGTGAAAGAGAATGATCAGGTTTATGATATTATCTATTTTTTCTTTGTTTTGGAGGCTGCTCTGCTGGGGTATCTATGTGTCTTGGCAGTACTTTTAGGTGTACTAGTCTGTTTTGGTGTTTTGACTAAAGTGGCTAAAGCTGGTCTAGCTGTGTTGGTTAATTGTAATTCTGGGGGGACAGTTTGTTCTAATATTAAAGATTCTTGGCTGGTGTTGGTAGTTGCCTGACTGTATTCTGAGGTGCCTGCATCTGTGTCTATGCTTGAAAAAGTAACTTTCTTTTTCGTCTGATTGCGATGTCTGTTGCCCTTTGTCTTTTTTGATTTGCTGCCCCCTGTAGGTTTGTGTTGTTGCCATGAGTATACTATATTATATCGTAATCTTTTGTGTCTCTATTGTATTTGGACACTTTCCTATTGGATAAGTCTAAATCTAATTTAGATATAGTTTCCTCTAATTGTGCAGTGTAATCTTTATATTGAGTTGTGGTTTCAAATGGTTTGATAATGGATGTGGTCTCATTAATTTGTAACAACAATTGTTCTCTTTCAGACTTTTTATGCCTCAGTAATTGATTCATTAGAGTCATTGAACATCTTGTTAAAGTATGATTCCACTCCTCCATGAATTCAGGTTTCTGTTGTGCAAAAGAAGGACATTTTTTCATGCGGAGGCCCCTAGGGACTTTAGCCTCTTTTACATACAATTCCAAAAATTCAATGTCCCACCACAGATTGGTTTCTTTGTATCTCAATTTTTCCAATTCTGAGAACAAGTGTGGTAAATTATCTTCTTTGGGCTCTAGAGTAGGTGAGCTCCCTCCTTGTAAAGCTGATGCTAAAATGAGGCGGCGTTTTTCATAATTTTTTACCCCTGTGGGAAGTGTGTGTGTAGCCTCATGTAGATCAGCCATATTGGTAATGCCTGTGTCTATCAAATAGTGCAACCTTAGGGCTGTAAGCTAAGCAATTGGTTAAGAAAAAACAACAGGAGATGTGCACAGTCCTAGGTTGTTAAGTGGTACTTGGCTAGAAAGGTTATGTGGAAGTCCTTATATGTAGCTGTTGAACAAAAAGCTGTATATTGCTTAGTGATTTGAGCCTCTCCCCTCTCTCTGTCTGGTCTGCTAGTAATTTGGTGCGAGCAATCTTGAACAAAGTGAGTACTGTAGACGAAACTGTGTCTTAAAAGCTGTGTTTGCGAATGCGGTATCAACTCACCAGCAAACGCTCTTAGTCCTCAATGCTGTATCTTTACGAATGCGGTATCAACTCACCAGTAATCGCTCTTTGTCCTCGCGGCGGTCCACGCTGCTCTCTATTATTTCTGTCCCTTCGGAAGTACAGTCGTCCGGTTAGCTGTGCTGTGTGACGTCCTTGGGAAGCGCGGGTGATGCCGCGTCTGACTCCTCCTCTGTAGGTGACGTTGGTGCGGGAAAGTTACCCAATTGGTAGTTGCGGGTAGGAGCGCTTCTGTCTCTCTTCGTTGGGATGAATATGTCTGCTTAGGTGAAAAAAAGAGGGTATAGCAAAGAAAAACAGACCGAGGGGTCAATAGAGGCGTGAAAAAAACCTCTTTAAGTTAGCCAAGGATATAGTACCATAGGTGCAAGATCCAGTCCTCAGGGCTCGCTAGCCATATGTACAGGAACAACAAAAGATTGAAGACTGCAGGATCAATTTCAACCAAGTGGTTTATTCAGGCATAAGTGATTGAACACTCAGTGGTATACAAGGTGAGGTGTCATTGATCTGACGCGTTTCGCGCATGTGCAATGCGCTTCATCAGAGATCATACATGTGTGTTCAACAGGTGAGGTGATATACAAAGTGTTAACCAATCAGGAACGTTTTAAAATACATTTGATCAGGTGCTGGTGCTATTAGGCATATTGTGCGTGACTCATGAATAACAAATAATCTAGTTTGTGTTACAAGTGCAAATGGAGAAAATAAAAACTTTTTTGTTTATAAAGTGCATGCTTATTGTTGCCTACTTGCATAACATTCCTTCTCAACTGATAATAATCAGAAAGGGGAATTATACTTATATATGAGTTATGCACTAATATGTAAAGAAAACTCCCTAATTGTGAAAAATAAAAATAAGAAGAGAATGCCGTGGATGTCTGTAGCTATGCCGCTGGAGTCAAGATTAATTTCTTAAAAGAAAAAAGAAAATTAATTAAAATGACAAACAATCAAATAAAATAAAATTGTTGGTTAATATTGATGGTAACAGCTGACGGTTGCTAATGAATGTCAGATTTGATGGGTAGTGATTGAAAGAAGGAAAAATTAAAAGAACATTGTGTTTTGACTATTGGGATGCGGCCGCCAATTCTACTGAATAATAATATGTAGAACACTAAAGAACCATATACATGAGGAACTCATGTATAAGTTTAACACTAAAGGAGCTCGTATACATACATATTAATGTGTTTTTATTGTGTATACTGTATGTCTGTAAATACATATATACACATAAAAAAATTAATACATATGAACACATATATAGATGGGTTGTAGGATTATGTGTGTGTTGTAGGAAGTGATGAATAAACTAGCCGCAGATAGTGATGTCCGTGCTGTTTTCAAACAGCATTAATAGCTTTATCCAGAGGTGTTGGGTAGTCCTAGGATTACCTGGGTAAAGCCAGATGTATAATCTAACATTGGGCTTTACCCAGAGCCACTGGGTAATGTCAGTTTTTTTTTCTTCTTAATTTTCTTTTTATTGAGGAAGCAAAGACATACTGTTACAAGCAGGATAGACCCAATTACAGAATATTTCACATAAGTTGCCAATGAAGTAAATATTTCATCATGGTGAAACTATAGATGCCAAACTTATCTGACAGATTTTTTCTGCTCCTCAATTTGTTTTTTAAAGCTTCGCCTTGTCAGCATCCAGATCCACTGGTGGGATCATACTCATCATAAAGTTCAAGGAGGACACATGAAATACTTACAACTAGCATCAGTTAACATCAGATAGAATAAACTGGTAAATATATTATATCCAAACAATTTTAACAGGAATAACAAGCTATCATGTAGCTTAACAAGCTTAATGAAATTGTGGAAATATACAATCTTTAAGTAATAAGATGCATAAGAATAAACATAGTAAATCTTTCCGTGTGTGGGTCCGTAGAGCCTTTTTACATTTATTTGAAGACAAGCGTTAACAGAGGCTCTATGAACTAGGCAGAGACTACAAACCTCTGCCCAAAAAAATAATGCGGAGGATAAGCTATTTATCCCTTACCACACAGAAGGGATGGGGGGGGGGGAGAAAAAGCTGGTGATGATGATGTCTCCCTCCTCTAACAATGAAAATAAATATGGCAGGAAATGTTATGAATTAGATGTGAAGTAGTCAGAGGCGCTAGTGGTATACCTATGCCATGTTCCAAAAAATCACACTCCTCCTAAGTGTAAAGATACAATTAAACAAAAAAGGTATGAGCGGAAGCTAAAAAGCTAAGGTATTAATACTATTATAAACCCAAATGCAGGATATACTCTCCAATTATGTCATATAAACAAATAAGACTGTAATATCCTTAGTGTGTACTCTAATTAATCATATATGTAGGCAAAAGGATTATACAAGAATACATATAAATCTAATAAACGATTATATTTGAATTTATTAAAAATCCCACTAAGCATGTTAAACACAAAGTTAAAAGTTCTTCTAAAAAATTGGGACGTCTCCCTTAAAAGATTAACAGTCTTAGGAAACAATTGATGTCCTTATTAGGACGACTCACTGTGATCCAGGGCATATTTGTGACCTATTTGAAGTCCTTTTTAGTGAAGCAATGTGTGTCTGTTTGTAGCAGAGTCGTTGCTCCGTTAATGGTAACTAGCAGCGTGAAGCCTTTGTGTGATTCTGTGCTCTCCCGTGCGTGATTGGCTATCAAGTGACCTGTCTACACCATGCATGTCTGCACTCCCAGGATTTACACAGGTGTGTGAAATGAAAAATATCCTCCTGTCCACTTTTCCTTGAGTAATCCGAGTTAATGCATCTGTGTAAAGTACAGAAATGTGCAAAGTATACAGAAAGCGTAGTTTTTATCAGAAGTTCGTAACCTCTTTTTTAGGAGTATGTACCATGAAGTGGAACAACCTGTCTCCACCATGCATGTCCACACTCCTAGGAGTTACAAAGGTGTGTGCAAAGTAGTGCAATGTTTCCAAAAAGGCGCAGTTGCTCCGAAGTTCATATCTTCTTGTTTTTGGAATGTCTTTGGAGTATTTTCAATGCATTTCACCCTCAATGGTCTTTATCAAAACTCTGCCCCAAAAAATAATGCGGAGGATAAGCTATTTATCCCTTAACCCACAGAAGGGATGGGGAGGGGCGGAGGAAAAGCTGGTGATGATGATGTCTCCCACCTCTGACAATGTAAATAAATATGGGAGGAAATTTTATAAATCTGTGTAAGTTATTTGCTGTGAGTCACACATAGTAGTAAAGGACTCTAAAAGGGTGCAAACATTTATTTATATATAGCAATTTTATACAATATAGCTGTAGAGCAAGGTGGAATCACTTAGAGATGCAGGGTCACAAGGCTGCTCAATTAAAAACACATGTAAACCTTAGAAAGGAGCTGGGTTCTGTTATAGGTCTACCTGCAAAATGAAACAGACTATGGGGCCAGTCTCTAAGCTAGAGTATCATAAGTGGCAGAATAATCTGAACTTGCTCAGTATTAGGTTGCCCCCTCATGGAAATTGTCCCCATAATCTGGGCCCTATAGCAATGTTCAGGGGAGAACATGGGAAATCATGAAATTGGCCCAAACATGCTGAAAGGGCAAGGGTTTGTGTGAGACATCTGTGTGAGAATGTAGTTAGCACATTGTAGTTAGCACCAGCTCAGACTGTTAGAGTGAAAGGTTTTAGCTAGATGATAAGAGCTATATACTTAGAATATAATTAGAAAGCTGGCTAGTACTCAACATAGTATGAACATAGTTAGTTGTAAAGTGACATATTAAATAAGTTGATAGCTGACATGCTACAAGGGAACAAGAAGCTCATACGAAGTAGACCTATGAAATACTTAGAAATTATTAATACAGCGCTATATGTACAGTATTTATAACCCATGTATTTAAGAAAGTTTGCAGATGCAAGCCATACAGACACCATACGCATATGTATATATAGGAACATAGGGAAAACTTAACATCAAGGTCTAGTGCTATGTGGTAAAAGAAGAAGAGGGATTTCTCATAAATGTCAATGAGACTGAAAAAAGCTAATCTTTCCCTTTACCCTTTAAATTTAGCTATCTTAATATAAGGTGTTTCCTTGTCTTGTTATCCAGTACTGAGATTGCAAGACTAAATCAGCCTAAGGGCTTCATGAAAACATTATATAATGTTCAGTAACTTGACTCTAGAAAGTTATAAGATTAAATTCACCGGACATTAACAATAGCAGAGTCCTAATGTCCTGTAAACTCAAATCCACCTCCAGTGACTCTCTTCAGCCCACTCCAGACCTGCGGGCTAGTGAAAAAGCTGCACGACCGATCTCCACACAGCCTATTAAGACATCTTCCATCACAGCTGTTCTCCTGTGGAAGAGCCTGTGCAATATGACACAAAGTGGAAATCTCTGCAACATCAGCCACCCGCTATAAGCAACCAGCCAGTATAGGTGAGCAAAACTATGTGGTTTCTCAGATTCCCCTATTATCCTTTGGTCAATGTGGGCTCCGGGAGAAACAGGAGGACAGAATCCTAAAATATCAAACAAACAAACAAATTGTTGTATTAATAAGGACAGAATCCTACATAAGAAGTATTTTGCCTCAGAATCCCTGTAGTTGGTTTAAGCGGCTAGCCCATATTACCTCTCTGGAGAGTTGTAGCCCCAAGATTCAAGCCCATAGACAAATGCAGAGAGGAGTATGTTTGAAGAGACTCTTGAAACTTATGAATAGTGGGAGGAAGTTCATCCTTAATGTAGGGAGCTACGTACCGCAATTCAGGCTCAATACTTTTCTGTTTCTCCATATTAGTCTCTCCTATTGCAAACACACAGACCTGCATATGGTCAGCCTCAGAGATAACATAGCACTTTCTCAACTGCATGACACTATACTGCGAGCTGGGATCCACCTCCATCGCCGCAATGGGCTTAGTATTCTCTTCCTCTGAACACTGATCCCATGCAATTGATATAAGCCGGTCAAATCTATTATGGATCTGTTGTTTGAAGTCATCAAATAAGGCTTGCACCTTTAGATATTGGTTTTCCTCCATGTGCAGAAGAGAAAACAGAGGGCATTAAACTTTACTTTGCTCACCCGATTTCTGGCTTTCTGGGTGTTGGGATCTCCTCAAAAGCCACCAAGGTGTCAGACTATGTTTTAGGAGATCAGGGTAGTTAAACTACAGCCAGAGTGTCATGTTAATGCCTTTCTGTACGGGCAGTAAATCAGAGCTACCCACATGTAGTTGGCTTCTATCCCTAGGGCTAATCGCTGCTCACTGCTCTAGTTTGCATAGATTCATTCGGGCCTGTGACTGCGTCACAAGTGTTTTAAAGATAGCCCCTGCTCGGCTGTGTTCTGTGGCATGCGTCTTGAGGAAAAATGGCTCAGTTTTAGCAATACCAGTCTTCTTCTTGCTCTCAGATCTTGCAATCAGCTGTTCAGTGTTAGCCACCTTTAATGGATAAATTGGGCAAACCTGAACGCTCTGGGAACTTAATTACATCTGGTATACAGTCCGCCCCCTGTAATGTCAGTTTTACCTGGGTAATCCTAGGATTACTCGATATCTGACTTTACCTGTAACATATATATATATATATATATATATATATATATATATATATATTTTATAAATATTATTTTTTACAGTATGTAATTTTAAATATTTTTTATTAATTATTTTTCATATTTAATATTTCAATAATGTGCATTGAAGATAGCAATTCTTCATGTGGACTAACCAGTCCTGCGAACACCAATGTGCGGTATATTTTACATTCCTATGTTCTTCACATACAAAATAATGTACTTTTTATAATTAAATATATATTTCTATATATTTGATACTGTTAATGTAAAATACAAATCTATATCTCTATAGGATTAGATAAACAGGTATAGTTATGTATAAATATTTATAGGACCCAATTATTTAAAAGGTTTCTGGACTTATTTTCAGTGTTATATAGCTCCAGTGGAATTATCTAAAGGAACTTGAACGTTAAATCCTGCAATAGCAGAGTTCCCTGTATTTAAGCATTTTAAGGGGATGCATACATTACAAAAGAGCTCACAAAAATGTTATATAAAATTGTAAGACTTAAGAAATAAAATATTATACAGGAAAAATATTTAATGTAAACAGTAAAAATTGTAATAAACTAAACAGCAGATGCAAAATATGCTGTTAAGTTCATACTTCAAAGTACAAAATTTAAAGTGTATGCTTTCTGTTTTTGGCATGTCTGTAAAGTCTAAACAATTCCCACCTACAGATCTCAGTGTTTTATCTTACAAAATATAATTAGTGTCAAAATATGCAAAACACTTATTACCCTCATAAAAAAAAAAAATCATACACAAATAGAGGTGATTGTAAGATACTACACACTCAATACAGATTTATATTGGCTGCAGTTTTCCCTTTCCAACAAACTTCATTACCTTGTATACATGGCAAGTTGCAACTCACCGAGAGAGTTGTTCCTTTTGGAGTATTCCCTGAGTGCAGTACCTGCAGGAGTCAGTGGGGTTTTACATCCCACCCAACCAATGTTAGATAAACGGGCACGACCTTATACAAATTATATTCTAAAATATTATTATAATGGTACATAGTAGTAGAATATTTATCTTCTTGGATTTATGGTGATTTTTTTATTGACATTTTCAATATGGAGGTAGGATTTTTCATTATAATACTCTAAATTAAATATGAGATTAGCCCTATCTCCTTAAAGAGTCACTAAACTCAATTTTTTTTTCTGTCATGATTCAGATAGAGAATACAATTTTAAAAAAGTTTCAAATTTACTTATTTTATCAAACTTGAGCCATTCTCATGTTATTCTTTGTTGAAGAGATATCCAAATAGGCAGTGTTCACATTTCTGGAGCAGTACATGTGTGGAAATAATGTAGCTATCTAGTGCTCTTGCTAATAAATAACAGTGTTGCAAAACTGCTTATATATAGTGCTACAGACACATGCACACTCCTGAACTTAACTTCCTGCTTTTCAACAAATGGTAACAAGAAAACTTTGAACATTTGATAATAGAAGTAAATAGGAAAGTTGTTTAAAATTATATGTTCTATCTGAATCATGAAATAAAACATTTGGGTTTTATGTCCCATTAAGCTGACCAATTATGTCATTCTTTTTGTCTGATCTTACAAAGCCACAGAAATATATATTTAAGTATTTTTTTTCACCAGACAATTTGGGATTGGCCTCTGCAGAGTCCTGTTCACAGCTATTAGAACAAAAGCATCTCTATATTGAAGTATATTAATTATATAAAAAAAATATATTCATTTTTGGTCACTTCAAGGTGATTTGGTGAAAACATCAAGTATAGAGAGACATTTTAAGCTATATCATAATTCATTTACACGTGGATTCCAAATGATGGGGATTGATCAAGTACGTCTAGGTATAAGGGGAGGCAATCTAGACAAAATACTACTTCACTGCGAAAGTAAATGGATTTTTAATTTAGGAACACTAGCCCCAAATTACCTTAATGAGGAAATCAACCTTGGTCATTTCCTATGATTACTCCTAAACTTACACTTATTATAAGTCTATAAAGCTTATAGAGCTATTTAGGGCTCCATGTACTAAGAGGCGGGCGGACAGCTTCTTAACTCGCAAAGCTGTCCGCCCGCCTCCGCTACACACGGGCAGCGGATCTATTGATCCGCTTGCCCGTATGTATCATTACACACTCAGCGGAGTGTGTAATGCCCGCCCCTTCAGTCGCGCGACCAATCACGCGACTGAAGGGGCTGTCAATCACCGAGAGCGAGCGAGCTCTCGGTGATTCTGCTTCGCCACCTAAGAGGTGGCGTAGGGTGTAGGAAGCAGCGGTCTAATGACCGCTGCTTCTTACATTGCGGGAAGCAGGCTCGCATATGCGAACCTGCCCCGCAAAGGCTCCGGAGCAGCTTTCGCTGCTTCGTACATGGAGCCCTTAGTGTTAATTAATCTTAACTCAGTCTAGCAACATATCAATATTAGGTTAGAGCCATGCAGTCACTGCGTATAATTATTTAAGTATGACTTTAACACATTGTATAAGATAATTTATTATACTTTGTATCATAGTTATTTGTATCAAGTATTTAACTATAAATCCCAAGTTAAGGAGGGAACCTATATTCACTCGCTACAGTTTCCGGAGGATGTTACACAGCAGTAAGCCTTAAAAGAGGAAGTGATCAATTTCAAATAGATATGCCCGTATGAAGCCACATTTTGGTGAAACGTACTTTGGCTTTTCTTTCACCTGAGGACATGGATACCTATGAGGACATTAGTAAATTCAGCAGCAGACACGTCAATATTCGTCAAACCCATAAGCTGTTAAAGGACTGCATAACTAGGTGTATATGTGTAGAAGGAGTAGGCATTGGGTTAATCACTTGATTTCTCCGTGGTTAGGATTTACCGGGGTGACTCGTAGGGTTGCCACCTGTCCCTTAAAATACTGAACACTTATAAGTTACAAATGCCGCAGGATGTGCAGGGAATAGAATGAATAGAGCTGTCCAGAAACACATTACATGTTCCTCCCTGCACACCCTGCAGCATGTGTAACTCATAAGTGTCCAGGAAAACATGGCTGAGGTGGCAAACCTAGTGACTCGGCTACCGACCACGTAAGAGAAAAGCACACTCCTTACAGGATCACTTACACAAGCAGCCCACAGCAAAAATGTATCTATGGTTAGCAGTGGATGCTAATTTCTCTAATTTGCTGGAGCTCACAGCGTGAGACAGAATTTTCTTCAATCAAGATTAACATACATCTTAAAAAGGACTGTGGCCATTTTTTTCAACATAATACTTACTTTTGAACTCACAGGACTAAAACAGCATAACATGGACAGTATTAGATAAGTATATAATAATTTTTTAGGGCACTGATCCTTTACTACAGTCTGTTTGAATGTTGTATATTCAGTATAATCTATGCCCTCATATTTACACTTTTGTCATACATGAATTTACACATGTGGTGATTATTTATTTTTTAGTAATCACAGTTATTAACTCTAGTTTAGTCTGTTATCACTTATGAATGGGCTAATACCCAAAGTGAATAAAATTAAGGTTTAAATATGACTAGAGAGCTGCTGTGGGGTTTCTAATATTCTTTCATTTTTTTATGCCGGCTCACATTCACTTGCTGAATAAACTGCAGAGAGGGTCAGATGTAGGCTCACATTCACATGCTAAATAGACTTCATAGAGCATTAGATGCAGACTCACATTCACGTGCTGAATAAACTGCATAGAGGGTGAGATGTAGGCTCACATTCACTTGCTGAATAAACTGCAGAGAGGGTCAGATGTAGGCTCACATTCACATGCTAAATAGACTTCATAGAGCATTAGATGCAGACTCACATTCACGTACTGAATAAACTGCATAGAGGGTGAGATGTAGGCTCACATTCACTTGCTGAGTAGACTGCAAAGTCTGCAAATGTGCAGGGTGCGGCATTGCACAAGCATTTCACCAGAAATGCTTGTGCAATGTTAAATGCAGACAGCATATGCTGTCGGAATTTAGCGATGTCAGGCGGACATGATCCTCTACAGCGGATCATGCGCGTCCGACATTTAATTAATCTATCCCATAGGTACACATTCACTTGCTGAATAGCCTGCATAGAGGGTGAGATGTAAGCTCACTTTCACTTGCTGAATAGACTGCATAGAGGGGGAAATGTAGGCTCACATTTACTTGCTGAATAGACTGCATAGAGGGGGAGATGTAGGCTCACATTTACTTGCTCAATAGACTGCATAGAGGGGGAGATGTAGGCTCACATTTACTTGCTGAATAGTCTGCATAGAGGGGGAGATGTAGGCTCACATTTACTTGCTGAATAGACTGCATAGAGGGGGAGATGTAGGCTCACATTTACTTGCTCAATAGACTGCATAGAGGGGGAGATGTAGGCTCACATTTACTTGCTGAATAGACTGCATAGAGGGGGAGATGTAGGCTCACATTTACTTGCTCAATAGACTGCATAGAGGGGGAGATGTAGGCTCGCATTTACTTGCTGAATAGTCTGCATAGAGGGGGAGATGTAGGCTCACATTTACTTGCTGAATAGACTGCATGGAGGATGAGATCTAGGCTCAGATTCACTTGCTAAATAGACAGCATAGAGGGTGAGGTGTAGGCTCACATTTACTTGCTGAATAGATTGCATAGAGGGTGAGATGTAGGCTCACATTTACTTGCTGAATAGATTGCATAGAGGGTGAGATGTAGGCTCACATTTACTTGCTGAATAGACTGCATAGAAGGGGAGATGTAAGCTCAGATTCACTTGCTGAATAGACTGCATAGAGGGGGAGATGTAGGCTCACATCACTTGCTGAATAGACTGCATACAGGGTGAGATGTAGACTTACATTTACTTGCTGAATAGACTGCATAGAGGGGAAGATGTAGGCTCACATAACTTGCTGAATAGACTGCATACAGGGTGTAAGGGTTACTATATCTTTAAGGCATTTCCTTCATGACAATCTCCTATTGGCTAATTCCCCTTTAAATTACTTCAGCAACTAAGCAGCATTGCTTACTTATTCTAATTCGTCTCATACGAACACCTAGCCTCTTTCTCAAATTCTAGGGAAGGAAACTTTCGTCTCAGCACAGGACAACTGTGTGAAGTATCAGCTCAAACAGAAGGACTGGATTCTGCTAAATTCCTCTGTCTAAATTCAACCCCACAAGGAATAAGAACCTCAACCTGGCAATTGCTTATCAGCACTAGATTTGTTAAATGCAAGTACAATACTCACCTTTCTCGTTTTTCCTATTCACAAGGATCTGGACTACATTTCCCAGAAGCGCTTGGACAACATACCGGTACTTCCGGTTTAGCGCAATCACCAGAGCCGCATCGGCAGAGATCCCCCTTGCAGAGGCGAGGAACAAACAAGCTCCGGTTACAGCATTTAAGCAAGGTACCGAGTAATATCTAAACCCCTCAAAGCTATGAACTGTATTATACTGAAAGAATTATAACATCTTAACGGAACTGTGATACCTCTCTAACTCTCTGCTAAATAAGTTAATATGTTTAAATCTCTCTTAAACTCCTAGTGCTAACTGTTGAATAAGATCTGTTCAGTAATTACTACCTGGGTATTAACCTTTTCATTACCGTTGTTTCTCATAACAGTACCAAACACAAGATATTGGTTATTAATAACAAATCATTCTATAATAATTCCACCACTAAAAAGTGATTACCTTAAATCAATTGGGTAATTTAATTCAGTGGTGATACAAATTAACTTTATTATTTAACATAGATAAAAATCATCCAAATCAAAATACACATCACATTAATATCTGTAATTTGAGTTCCTTAAAGGGGTATTCCTTACACAGGGTGAGATGTAGACTTACATTTACTTGCTGAATAGACTGCATAGAGGGGGAGATGTAGGCTCACATTCACTTGCTTAATAGACTGAATAGAGGGGAAGATGTAGGCTCACATTTACTTAATTTTATTTAATATCTGTAATTTGAGTTCCTTAAAGGGGTATTCCGTAACTAATAACTAAGCCTAAAAAGGAATGGAACCAACAGATATTCCACAAATTGTGTATAACTTATCTCAGAAAGTGGATCAGCTGACACAAGCGGTCCACGACATACAAATTGAGAATCAATCATTAAGAGCAATAATAAGGGATTCAATAACACCTAGATCATCACAATATGACAGTAGCCCAGAACCGCAAGTTATGTTACCAGAACCCTTTTCTGGAAACCGCATGCTTTACAGGCAGTTTAAGAACTCCTGTCAATTATTATTCCAATTAAAACCCAGAACCTATCCAACCGAGAGGGTTAAGGTTCTGAGTATTATTTCCTTTTTGAAAGGTGAACCACGTTCATGGGCTGATAATTTATGTGAAACAGAGGATCCTTTATTGGGGTCACTTGATTCATTTTTTGAAGCACTTGATGATTTATACCAAGATAAAGATGTCCAACTAACTGCAGAATCCTCCATGAGGAAATTGAAACAGGGTAAGAGGCCAGTTGAGGACTATGTTGCAGATTTCAAATTATATGCATCTGACTCCCAATGGAGCCAAGTAGCACTCCGCAACCAGTTCAGACTTGGACTTGCTGATAGCTTAAAAGATGAACTTGCCAGAGTTGAGCTACCAAAAACTTTGGATGCACTAATGAGAACAGCCACGCTATTAGACCGCAGATTGCGTGAAAGACGTGCTGAACGCTTCAATACTGATACCCGTCCCAAAACCTATACCAGTCAACCATCACGTGTGGTTACTTCGACCATGAAATCTGCTGAACAACCTATGGAGATAGGAATAGCCAGAGGTCCAAAACCCCAGAGGAAAGACTTTGTCGAAGAATCAGATCTTTGTGTATGTACTGTGCAAACCCATTACATACTGTCAAGGATTGCCTCATCCTCCAAAAGAACAAAAGAAGTAAGTCAGGTTATTCTTGTACTGCAATATTAAATGTACATAACCCAGCTTATTTCACTTTATCCCTTTTTCTGCAGTGGGATCAAAATCATCTGACGATTGACGGGATCATTGATTCAGGAGCATATGGCAACTTTATTGATTTGCAAATTGTTAAGTCTAATAAAATACCTCTTATTAACAAAACTAAACCCATTTTTGTCCGTGTGATTGATGGTTCTCCCATAACAACCGGTCCCATAACACATCAAACCATACCTATTCAAATGTCAATTTTAGGTCATACTGAGTTGATTTCTTTTGATGTGTTACCTTCTCCTAACTACTCTATAGTCTTGGGAATTACTTGGTTACAATTACACAATCCACAGATCCAATGGTTACCAACACAAATAGAGTTTAAGTCACAATACTGTTCAAAACATTGTACCAAAACAAACTTGTGTTTAAATGTAGACACATTAGAACATGCTATACCTAAAGAGTACACAGATTTTCTGGATGTATTCAGCAAGACTGAAGCAGAAAATCTGCCACCGCACAGACAGTATGACTGTCCTATCGATCTACAACCAGGAGCGGCGATTCCTTTCGTCCACCTCTACCCACTCAGTCAGCCAGAGCTTGAACACCTTAAGACGTATTTAGAAGAAAACCTCAGGAAAGGATTCATCAGAACATCAACCTCACCTGCAGGAGTCGGCATATTTTTCGTACGCAATAAGGATCAGACCTATCATAGATTATCGGCAATTAAATAAAGTAACAGTAAAAAATCGCTATCCGTTACCGCTGATACCGGAACTCATTGAGCGTCTATCTGAAGCCACTATCTATACCAAGCTAGACTTAAGAGGAGCGTACAACCTCATTAGAATCAAAGAAGGGCATGAATGGCTTACTGCATTTAGAACCAGGTACGGCCTATATGAGTACCTGGTTATGCCATTTGGCTTGTGTAATGCTCCTGCCACCTTTCAGCACTTTATTAACAATGTTTTTCATGATTTACTTGACACCAGTGTTGTTATCTACTTGGATGACATCCTAATCTATTCCAGGTCTTATACAGAACACGTAGAACATGTTCAAGAGGTACTCCGTAGATTAAGAAACCATAAATTATATGCTAAACCAGAAAAAAATTTATTTCACACAGACAAAGTGACTTTCCTTGGATACAACATATCTCCAACTGGTATTGAAATGCAACAAGAAAAGGTTGATGCAGTTTCCAATTGGGCAAAACCTAAAACCAGAAAAGACCTCCAAAGATTCCTGGGATTTTAAAATTATTACAGGAAATTCATAAAAGACTTTTCAAAGGTTGCAAAACCTCTATCGAGATTAACCAGTACTTCTATCCCTTTTCAATGGACAGCAGAAGCTGATTCAACATTTGAAAACTTAAAGTACCTTTTCACTACAGCACCCATATTGAAATTTCCAAATCCATCATTCTACTATATTTTAGAAGTTGATTCTTCAGATTTTGCAATTGGAGCTGTATCATCACAACAAGAAAATCTAAACAGCCCAATACACCCCATCTCCTATTACTCAAAAGTAATGACACATGCAGAAAGGAACTATCCAATAGGAGAAAAAGAACTTTTAGCTATAAAACAGGCAATAGAATACTGGAGACATCTTCTGGAAGGTACAACATATTCAATCAAAATTTACACTGACCACAAAAACCTCCAATGTTTGCAAAGTAATAAAACATTATCGGCAAGACAAGCCCGTTGGAGCCTATATTTCTCAAGATTCTCCTTTAACATTATCTATAGACCTGCTAACAAAAATGGTAAAGCAGACGCCCTCTCACGATTACCAGAAAAACCAGACTTCCGAGATACTCCATCAGACATCATACCCAAAGACCGATTTATTGGACTCACCAATTCTTTTCTGTCAGACATAAAGACACAAACAAGTAAAGAGATCGATCAGGATCATTCTACCCTCCAAAAAAGATCTGGGATTTATTATCACAAAGAAAAGATCTATGTACCGATTTCAATGAGACTTACCCTCCTACAAAATTACCATGATACTCCCCTCTCAGGACACCCAGGAATACAACGCACTCTGGAACTACTCAAAAGGTCTTTTTGGTGGCCAAAAATGAGAGAAACTGTACAACAGTACATTCAAACATGTATAACATGCAGCACTTGCAAACCTGAGAGAAAATCCCCGTATGGTTTGCTCATGTCTTTACCCATACCAAAGAAACCCTGGCAACATTTGTCAATGGATTTCATTGTAGACCTACCTCCATCAAAAAATCAAACTACAATTTTTGTAGTTGTGAACATTTTCACCAAAATGGCCCATTTCTTACCTTTCCACAAACTCCCTACCTCAGCCGAAACTGCTCAACTATTCCTAGACAACAAAATAAAACTTCACGGAATTCCTTCCATACAACAGATAGAGGTACTCAATTTACCTCCAGGTTTTGGTCAAAATGATGTAAACTCACTCAGATAGACCACAGATTTTCTACCTCATTCCACCCACAAACAAATGGACAGGTGGAACGTGTAAATCAGTGGTTGGAGCAACATACAGTGTTTTTGCTCCTATCATCAAGACAACTGGATAGATTACATATCCACAGCAGAATTCGCATATAACAACTCTGTAAATACATCAACCAAGGTCACTCCATTCTTCGCCAATTATGGATACCATCCCACCTTCTTACTGGACTCCAATACTGAATTGAATTTTCCTCTAGTTGATGACTTACATAATTCTTTAATTGACAATTTCAACTTCATATGTCAGAATATTGAGGACTCTCAAAATACTCAAAAAAAAGTATTATGATTTACGTAGGAGAGAACCTCCACACTACTCCATAGGAGAGAAGGTTTGGCTATCAAAAAACTTAAAACTACAATTACCCAGCAAGAAATTGGCAACTCTCTTCATTGGTCCTTACCGTATCAAAAGAATAGTTAATCAGAACGCTGTCATTCTTGATCTCCCGGACAGCCTCCGGATACATCCATCTATACATGTATCACTTTTGAAGCCTTACAGGGATCAGAGGGTCGCAGATGTTCTTCTTACACCTCCATCAGTCCTACTGGATCCGGATGAGTTTGAGGTCCATTCTATTCTGGATTCCAGATTGCGTCGGGGTTCTTTGCAGTACCTGATTCGATGGAAGAATTTTTCTTCTGATGAAGATTCATGGGAGCCTGCTGCTAATATTAGGGCGCCTAGGTTGATCTCTGCTTTTCACCGCCGTCACCCTGATAGACCTCGTCCTGCAGCTGTGGTACAGCTTCCTTGAGAGGGGGGTCCTGTAAGGGTTACTATATCTTTAAGGCATTTCCTTCATGACAATCTCCTATTGGCTAATTCCCCTTTAAATTACTTCAGCAACTAAGCAGCATTGCTTACTTATTCTAATTCGTCTCATACGAACACCTGGAGAACCAAGCCTCTTTCTCAAATTCTAGGGAAGGAAACTTTCGTCTCAGCACAGGACAACTGTGTGAAGTATCAGCTCAAACAGAAGGACTGGATTCCGCTAAATTCCTCTGTCTAAATTCAACCCCACAAGGAATAAGAACCTCAACCTGGCAATTGCTTATCAGCACTAGATTTGTTAAACGCAAGTACAATACTCACCTTTCTCGTTTTTCCTATTCACAAGGATCTGGACTACATTTCCCAGAAGCGCTTGGACAACATACCGGTACTTCCGGTTTAGCGCAATCACCAGAGCCGCATCGGCAGAGATCCCCCTTGCAGAGGCGAGGAACAAACAAGCTCCGGTTACAGCATTTAAGCAAGGTACCGAGTAATATCTAAACCCCTCAAAGCTATGAACTGTATTATACTGAAAGAATTATAACATCTTAACGGAACTGTGATACCTCTCTAACTCTCTGCTAAATAAGTTAATATGTTTAAATCTCTCTTAAACTCCTAGTGCTAACTGTTGAATAAGATCTGTTCAGTAATTACTACCTGGGTATTAACCTTTTCATTACCGTTGTTTCTCATAACAGTACCAAACACAAGATATTGGTTATTAATAACAAATCATTCTATAATAATTCCACCACTAAAAAGTGATTACCTTAAATCAATTGGGTAATTTAATTCAGTGGTGATACAGATTAACTTTATTATTTAACATAGATAAAAATCATCCAAATCAAAATACACATCACATTAATATCTGTAATTTGAGTTCCTTAAAGGGGTATTCCTTACACAGGGTGAGATGTAGACTTACATTTACTTGCTGAATAGACTGCATAGAGGGGGAGATGTAGGCTCACATTCACTTGCTTAATAGACTGAATAGAGGGGAAGATGTAGGCTCACATTTACTTGCTGAATAGACTGCATACAGGGTGAGATGTAGACTTACATTCACTTGCTGAATAGAGTGTATAGAGGGGGAGATGTAGGCTCACATTCACTTGCTGAATAGACTGCATAGAGGGAGAGATTTAACAAGCAACGGATGCTGCAATCTACCCTCAAAGTTTCTGGCTTGCCGGAAACTTAAGTTAAGAAGCAGCGGTCGTAAGACAGTGGCTCCTTAACTCATCCACCACGGGTGCGGACAGCAATCATCCCAATCAGATACGATTGGGATGATTGACACCCCCTGCTAGTGGCCGATTGGCCGCGAATGTACAGGGGGCGGCATTGCACAATCATTTCACTAGAAATGCTTGTAGAAAAAGTCAAATACTGTCCAGCACCTTCCAGTTTACTCAGGTGCAAGCTGCAGGGGCCTGCAACCCCAATTCTAGAAATGTTTGTGCAATGTTAAATGCCGACAGTGTATGCTTAGTGGACATGATCTGCTACAGCAGATCATGTCCGTCTAACATACAGTATGATAAATCTACCCCATAGGCTACATTCACTTGCTGTATAGACTGTATAGAGGATGAGATGTAGGCTCACATTCACTTGCTGTATGGACTGTATAGAGGATGAGATGTAGGCTCACATTCACTTGCTGAATAGACTATATAGAGGGTGAGATGTAGACTCACATTAACTTGCTGAATAGACTGCATAGATGGTGAGATGTAGACTCACATTCACCTGCTGAATGGACTGCAAGAGGGGGAGATGTTGACTCACATTCACATGCTGAATAGACTGCTTAGAGGGGGAGATTTTGACTCACATTCACATGCTGAATAGACTATATAGAGGGGGATATGTTGACTCACATTCACTTGCTGAATAGACTATATAGAGGGGAAGATGTAGGCTCTCATTCACTTGCTAAATAGACTGCATATAGGGGGGAATATATAGGCTCAGATTCACTTGTTAAATAGACTGCAAAGTGGGTGAGATGTAAAGTAATTTATTTTCTCTCTACCCCACTATCCCACTGCCCTGTCCTATCCCCAATCATAGTAATATTTCAACAAGAGATACACATTCCTATTGTCATGAGTTATACATACATCTTATACATTTCTAATGTTATTTCTTTTACTTGAGTGCTCTCTTTGCTAATTGTCAGATATCATTTCACATGCTTATTCCAGTATTGGTACTGAGAGCCTTAACAAAATGATTCAAAGTACAGCAAACTATCCTTTTGTTGTAAACAGGCAGAGAATATTTTTTTTACAGATGACTCTCTTTTGATACACCATTAAAATGTTTGCTGAAAAAGCTTTAATGCTCAAGGACATTTAATACCCAATACTTCCATTCAATATATGCTCTATAGATGCTCAACCTCTACAATGAAATTCACAAATATGTTATTATAGAACAATATATTCTTGAACCATAGAATTTCAAAATGCACAAAACAGATGAGAATAGCTACTGTTATAAAGGTGGCAGTTGCCATAGATTAACATATTTTATTGTTTTGACATGGTGTATCTATGTTTATTGTTTTCTATAAAATGCATATAGATGTATTGATTGATGGTATACTCTGCTGGGAGCAGAGCACTTAAATTCTTCTGTCCTATTATGTCTTTCAGTCTTGTCTGTATTTATTACATGCCCTGTATACTTCTGTAGAATCTGGTGAAACATTACAAATAAAATAATAATAATAACAACAACAACATGACATCCTCGGTCAAAATCATTCCATTGTTGTGCAGGAATTAACTTGCCTACAATTCCACTTTATGTTACTATGAATTATTATTATTATTTATTATTATTGTTGCTGGTGGAGGTGTTTATTTTTCCTTCCAATTACAGAATCTAAAAGAGATAACATATAATTCTTAAAGATATAGGGGCAGAATTATCAAGCTCTGAATGGAGCTTGATGCCCCTGTTTCCGCGCAAGCCTTTAGGCTCGCCGGAAACAGTAGTTATGAAGCAGTGGTCTAAAGACTGCTGCTCCATAGCTTATCCGCTGCCTCTGAGGCTGCGGTTTTCAATTGACACCCTCTGCTAGAGGACGATTTGCCTCGAATCTGCAGGGGCGGCATTGCACAAGCAGTTCAACAGAACTGCTTGTGCAATTATAAATGCTGACAGCATATGCTGTCGGGAATTTATCTCTGTGCGGCGGACATTATATGCTACATCGTATCATGTCCCACCAGACTTTTGTAAATCGGCCCCAGTGTATGAGGAAGCATGCTTTTGAGGCTTGTGCTTCATATCACATGGTCTCCATATTTGAAGAAATATTACTTTTTAATATACTATTCCTTAATTTAGTTTTCATTTCAAGCCAGTATGAGTATGCTTTATTATTATTATTATTATTATTACTCAAGCATGGCTGAAATCTTAGTTTCCGGTACCTTTTATTTTAGATATGCCAAACCTCTCTAGGATAGTTTAGTCATTTCCTCTGCTCTCTGGTAACTGCTATTTATCTATTTCAGAGTCTTTTTGTTTTCTACCAACCTTAACTTCTTATAGTAAACACTCAACATTTAAATCTCTGCTGGCTGTTGGGACACTTTGTCTTCATTTTTTCAGTGCTCCTTTTAATTTCTTGTTTCTTGTACTACAATGTCAGTTAGGTAGCTGCTACCCTTACGTGACTCCAGACTTTAGTATGAACCTCTTGAAGAATGAAAAGATATGAAACTATCCTTTCCACTAAGCTGAGCAGATAGCTCATCGTGCTAATGCACTGTTACAGAGATCTGTGGCAACCCAAGGGTTGCAGGTTCAATCCCGGCAAGGTCCACTCAGCCTTTCATCGGTAGGTCGGTAAAATGAGTACCAGTAAGTTGGCTAATAATAATACCTGTTATCAGTGCCGCGGGTCGATGAGGTTGTGCGCTATACAAGTATCCCATTATTACTAGCCTCATGCAGATCATAAATCCTTAAAGGGACATAAAATCAAATTATTTTCTTTCATGATTTACATAGAACATAATATTTTAAACAACTTTCTAGTTTACTTCTATTATCAAATTTTCTTAGTTTTCTTGTTATCCTTTGTGGAAAAGCAGAAATGTAAGCTCAAGAGTGTGCACGTGTCTGCAGCACTACATAGTAGCAGTTTCGCATCAATGTTTTACATTAGCAGGGACACTAGATGGCAGCACCATTTCCTGTTGTGTAGTGCTTCAGGCATGTGCACGCTACCTACCTAACTATCTCTTCAACAAAGAATAACATGAGAATGAAAAGAAATTGATAATAGAAGTAAATTGGAAACTTTTTAAAAATTGTATCCTCTATCTGAACTGTAAAGGTTCCACACAATAGTTGTAGATATTGTGTTGTTTAAAAGAAAAGTATTATTAACACAATATTGGATTTTCAACCTTTGCTTCTTATCTTATCAAATGGTGGTAAAATAATGACATTTGGTATTAAAATTAATTAATATTAAAATAAACACATTTTTCAGTACTTATCCAATTGATTTGCAGTTATATATTGAATTAATTAAAGGTAGAGTAAACTCACTATATATTTCCTCATAATTATTTAATTGTGCATAGTGAAATCGTTTTGCAGCTATCTTTCATTATTTATATTGCATTTCTTTCCTGTAATTTAAATCTAAAAATTGTAGCTGGTGTATTTTCTGTGCTGTTTGATTGCTTGATATATGCAGGAGCTCATATGACCACAGCAAAGGAAATATGATAAACAACACATAAAAAGGCTTTTCCAAGGTGTGCATCCCTGGAAAGCAAATGTGGCCTTCAAAATGACAGTTTTAAATGCTTTCAAAACACAATTGTATACAGATATCTTGCAATTCAGTGATTAATTTCTGATAAGAGAAGCGTTAGTGTGACTAAAATGTAACCAAATGTACAATAAAAATAAAACACTAGTGAATATAATATAAATATATAAATAAAAATGTGTTAATACCAAACCACTAATAATATATGATACAGAAAAAGGATTGGAAACAAAAAATGTTAAAGAGCCCTTAACGAAGAGTCCAAATCCATCTCCTTTGGGGATTCCAGGATCAACCTCAAAGAGAATAAGAAACAGGTACATCCGTAGCGTTATTCTGCTTTCAATATAATTGAGCACACTTTTACATTGTAGAGTTTCTACTCACATGATGCAGAGCTCCCATCAGCTCTGGTTATAGCCCTCTATTTAAAAAAGCTCCGGCAAACTGGATACCAGGCAAAAAATGTATTAAAATAAATCAGCCACTTATTAAATCCACTCAACAAGTTTTAATGGTAAATATTTCACATAACCTGTGGAAAATTATATACTTTATTAAGGGCTAGATTATGAGCACTGACAGTTATGTGCTAGCGAAAAGTGGTTTATCCCGGGTAATTGCAAGCGTCAGGTTTACCACTCATATTACAAGTTAAAAGTAAATGCAATCACTTGAGCGCAATCGCAATTTACACTAGAATGATTAACGCATCCTCAGAGAAACTGTTTCAATGAAACAAAAAAGTGTCACAAAATACAGCCAATAAAAAATATTCAAAAAAATTGCACAAAAAAAGTTATAAGGGCTTAAAGATATGAGGTCTCAGGTATTAGAAAAAAAGACAGGTCAAGAGCTTTAACATAGAGATACATATATATATATATATATATATATATATATATATATATATATATATATATATATATATATATATACACAGGGAGTGCAGAATTATTAGGCAAGTTGTATTTTTGAGGATTAATTTTATTATTGAACAACAACCATGTTCTCAATGAACCTAAAAAACTCATTAATATCAAAGCTGAATAGTTGTGGAAGTAGTTTTTAGTTTGTTTTTAGTTATAGCTATTTTAGGGGGATATCTGTGTGTGCAGGTGACTATTACTGTGCATAATTATTAGGCAACTTAACAAAAAACAAATATATACCCATTTCAATTATTTATTTTGACCAGTGAAACCAATATAACATCTCAACATTCACAAATATACATTTCTGACATTCAAAAACAAAACAAAAACAAATCAGTGACCAATATAGCCACCTTTCTTTGCAAGGACACTCAAAAGCCTGCCATCCATGGATTCTGTCAGTGTTTTGATCTGTTCACCATCAACATTGTGTGCAGCAGCAACCACAGCCTCCCAGACACTGTTCAGAGAGGTGTACTGTTTTCCCTCCTTGTAAATCTCAGATTTGATGATGGACCACAGGTTCTCAATGGGGTTCAGATCAGGTGAACAAGGAGGCCATGTCATTAGATTTTCTTCTTTTATACCCTTTCTTGCCAGCCACGCTGTGGAGTACTTGGATGCGTTTGATGGAGCATTGTCCTGCATGAAAATCATGTTTTTCTTGAAGGATGCAGACTTCTTCTTGTACCACTGCTTGAAGAAGGTGTCTTCCAGAAACTGGCAGTAGGACTGGGAGTTGAGCTTGACTCCATCCTCAACCCGAAAAGGCCCCACAAGCTCATCTTTGATGATACCAGCCCAAACCAGTACTCCACCTCCACCTTGCTGGCGTCTGAGTCGGACTGAAGCTCTCTGACCTTTACCAATCCAGCCACGGGTCCATCCATCTGGCCCATCAAGACTCACTCTCATTTCATCATTCCATAAAACCTTAGAAAAATCAGTCTTGAGATATTTCTTGGCCCAGTCTTGACGTTTCAGCTTGTGTGTCTTGTTCAGTGGTGGTCGTCTTTCAGCCTTTCTTACCTTGGCCATGTCTCTGAGTATTGCACACCTTGTGCTTTTGGGCACTCTAGTGATGTTGCAACTCTGAAATATGGCCAAACTGGTGGCAAGTGGCATCTTGGCAGCTGCACGCTTGACTTTTCTCAGTTCATGGGCAGTTATTTTGCGCCTTGGTTTTTCCACACGCTTCTTGCGAACCTGTTGACTATTTTGAATGAAACGCTTGATTGTTCGATGATCACGCTTCAGAAGCTTTGCAATTTTAAGAGTGCTTCATCCCTCTGCAAGATATCTCACTATTTTTGACTTTTCTGAGCCTGTCAAGTCCTTCTTTTGACCCATTTTGCCAAAGGAAAGGAAGTTTTCTAATAATTATGCACACCTGATATAGGGTGTTGATGTCATTAGACCACACCCCTTCTCATTACAGAGATGCACATCACCTAATATGCTTAATTGGTAGTAGGCTTTCGAGCCTATACAGCTTGGAGTAAGACAACATGCATAAAGAAGATGATGTGGTCAAAATACTCATTTGCCTAATAATTCTGCACTCCCTGTATATATATACGTCTAAATATGTATATGTATGTATAGATATATGTATATTTGTATGCAGATCTAATTATGTATCTAAATGTGTATATATGTCTTTTCAGACATATATACACATATAACCACATAAATACATATGTACACACACACACACACATATATATATATATATATATATATATATATATATATATATATATATGATAAAAAGAAGATATAATATGTACTAGACACACCAATCCTCCAGGAGCGCTCTTAACAGATGAATAATATCATATAGAACAGCAACATATCAAAAATAATACTTAAAAACAATTATAAGCATGCAAATTATAGTCCATACAAAGTCCAGAAGGAGGAGAATACTCCAAAAAAAAAACCGAAATGGTCAGCTCTCTGTTATAGCTATTTTAGGGGGATATCTGTGTGTGCAGGTGACTATTACTGTGCATAATTATTAGGCAACTTAACAAAAAACAAATATATACCCATTTCAATTATTTATTTTTACCAGTGAAACCAATATAACATCTCAACATTCACAAATATACATTTCTGACATTCAAAAACAAAACAAAAACAAATCAGTGACCAATATAGCCACCTTTCTTTGCAAGGACACTCAAAAGCCTGCGATCCATGGATTCTGTCAGTGTTTTGATCTGTTCACCATCAACATTGCGTGCAGCAGCAACCACAGCCTCCCAGACACTGTTCAGAGAGGTGTACTGTTTTCCCTCCTTGTAAATCTCACATTTGATGATGGACCACAGGTTCTCAATGGGGTTCAGATCAGGTGAACAAGGAGGCCATGTCATTAGATGTTCTTCTTTTATACCCTTTCTTGCCAGCCACGCTGTGGAGTACTTGGACGCGTTTGATGGAGCATTGTCCTGCATGAAAATCATGTTTTTCTTGAAGGATGCAGACTTCTTCTTGTACCACTGCTTGAAGAAGGTGTCTTCCAGAAACTGGCAGTAGGACTGGGAGTTGAGCTTGACTCCATCCTCAACCCGAAAAGGCCCCACAAGCTCATCTTTGATGATACCAGCCCAAACCAGTACTCCACCTCCACCTTGCTGTCGTCTGAGTCGGACTGAAGCTCTCTGACCTTTACCAATCCAGCCACGGGCCCATCCATCTGGCCCATCAAGACTCACTCTCATTTCATCATTCCATAAAACCTTAGAAAAATCAGTCTTGAGATATTTCTTGGCCCAGTCTTGACGTTTCAGCTTGTGTGTCTTGTTCAGTGGTGGTCGTCTTTCAGCCTTTCTTACCTTGGCCATGTCTCTGAGTATTGCACACCTTGTGCTTTTGGGCACTCTAGTGATGTTGCAACTCTGAAATATGGCCAAACTGGTGGCAAGTGGCATCTTGGCAGCTGCACGCTTGACTTTTCTCAGTTCATGGGCAGTTATTTTGCGCCTTGGTTTTTCCACACGCTTCTTGCGAACCTGTTGACTATTTTGAATGAAACGCTTGATTGTTCGATGATCACGCTTCAGAAGCTTTGCAATTTTAAGAGTGCTGCATCCCTCTGCAAGATATCTCACTATTTTTGACTTTTCTGAGCCTGTCAAGTCCTTCTTTTGACCCATTTTGCCAAAGGAAAGGAAGTTTTCTAATAATTATGCACACCTGATAAAGGGTGTTGATGTCATTAGACCACACCCCTTCTCATTACAGAGATGCACATCACCTAATATGCTTAATTGGTAGTAGGCTTTCGAGCCTATACAGCTTGGAGTAAGACAACATGCATAAAGAGGATGATGTGGTCAAAATACTCATTTGCCTAATAATTCTGCACTCCCTGTATATATATATACGTCTAAATATGTATATGTATGTATAGATATATGTATATTTGTATACAGATCTAATTATGTATCTAAATGTGTATATATGTCTTTTCAGACATATATACACATATAACCACATAAATACATATGTACACACACACACACACACACATATATATATATATATATATATATATATATATATATATATATATATATATATATATAATAAAAAAGAAGATATAATGTGTACTAGACACACCAATCCTCCAGGAGCGCTCTTAACAGATGAATAATATCATATAGAACAGCAACATATCAAAAATAATACTTAAAAACAATTATAAGCATGCAAATTATAGTCCATACAAACAAAGTCCAGAAGGAGGAGAATACTCCAAAAAAAACGAAATGGTCAGCTCTCTGTCATAGGAGGGTCAGGATCCTGATAATACAAATGGTCTCGGAGAGAAGAAGACAGAGGTGCCCAATGGCCTAATACCATATACACAGAATGGATATAGGTAAGCAACATAGATACTCACAAACGGACAACACCTGAGGGTGCAAACAAGCAGACTGGAACCTCACAGTTGCACAGCTAACTGGATATGAACAGCCATATATTCAAAGGGGCTTCTCCATTTGTAGATTCCAAGGTGTTCCTATATACAGGGAGACAGAGCCAACATAGCCCAGCACAATTAGGTACAAGGGTGTGTGTATTATGGAGATAAGCACACTTACATGTTCCAAAGAACCTCCAGGTGTAATCAAAAAAGGCTGGAACTTCTCAGCCGCCCAGCTGACTGATTCCAAGGGTTCAGCAGGTTACAAAAAAACTCCCAAAGAGTTCAGGGATGACAAATATCACCAAAAAACAGCAGCAAGTGTATAGATAAAAAAATATATACTTTATTAAAAGTGACGCCTTTCTCAGCCATTATGTGGCTGTTTCCTCAGGATGAGGAACCTGACACTGATAACAGCTTGGATGGTCCTTTTCTTATTTGGCCCGGAGAACACGACAACTGTTTTTTCAAAAAACTATTTGAAATTTTGATTCCACTGTGCTACTGTCCATCTCAGATGAGACTGAGCCCAGAGAAGTTGACTGCACTTCTGTACTGTGTTGATCGATGGCTTCTGCTTTGCATAGAAAAACCTTAACTTGCATCTGTGGATGCAGCAGCGAATGTTGTTGACTGACAAAGGTTTACCAAAGTACTCCTGAGTCCATGTCAGAATATCCATCACAGACTAAGGACGGTTTTTGGGACAGTGACGTCTGAGGGATCATGCACATTCAGAAGTGGTTTCAGCCTTGCCCTTTACACACCCAGATTTAACCAGATTACTTGAATCTTTTAATTATATTGTGCACTATAGAAGGTGAAATTCCCCAAATCCTACCGATTCGTCTTTGAAGAATGTTGTTCTCAAAGTGTTGAATTATTTGCTATGCATCTGTTGGCAGATGGGCGAGCCTCGACCCATCCTTGCTCTTGAAGGACTAGACCTTTTTTGGGTCCTCCTTGTATACTATGATAACATGATTGCCTCACCTGTTTCACATCACCTTCTTATTTCAACTTGTCACATCGCTATTAGTCCTAAATTGCCCCTGTCCCAACTTTTTGGAATGTGTTGCAGTCATCAGATTTGAAATTAGCTATTATTTAAAAAAAAAATACATTAAATTCTCAAAGTAAAACCTCAAATAATGTGTTAATAATGTCTTTTTAATATTGTTCACAAATAATTGATTTTTCAAATGACTCTTCTTGTTTGTTTGTTTTTTGCATTTTCCATACAGTTCCAACTTTTTTGGAATTGGGGTTATTTTTATATATATATATATATATATATATATATATATATATATATATATATATATATATATATATATATATATATATATATATATATATATATATATATATATATAACCTTAAAAATATTTTATATATATATATATATATAAATAAATATGTATTTATGAAAAAAATGGAACATATTCTGCTTGTTTTTAAAACCCAGACAGGCTGAGCAACAAATTAAAGACCTAGGGGCCCTAAAATACTCCCATCAGTAAATTCTCCTTCTGAGACTGAAAATTGTAGACAAGTAATGCATAATTTGAAGTCTTCTTTCTATATAAGACCTCTTAAAATATTATTTGGAGCTACTTTCACATCGGTTTAAATATAATAATTTTGATTTCTGTTTTTGTAAATTAAGTTATTTTTAATAGATATTTTAAATGGGTGGTAGTTTAGTTCATTTATAATTTCATTTTATACTACATTTTTCAGATATCATTTATCTACCACCCCAGGTCATAACTATATCTGAGCTAAGCAAGAGCAGGTTTGGATAATACATGGAAAGGAATCTTTCCAAGAAAACAACATTCTAAAATGTTTCCGGTATATACCTTGCATTGCCTCACATTTGCAAAGACAGTGACCTTGGTTACAAATGAAGCCATACATTTTTATAACTATAGAGGGCTTGCTGCGCTCAAGGTAAATCAATAGTGCTCCCATGTTAGCGTTGGTATGTATTACAAGTTGAAAGTAAAAATTTAGTGCACAAGCAAAAGTCTCAGGTGTGCTGATTTCTGTTAAGCACTAGGAAAATGTAATATAACTTTTTCTTGGTGGCGCACAGCCTCTACTAAAATATGAAAGTTAGAGTGAAAGAGCTGCTGGTGCAATGCTGAATAAGGAGAGCCTATTGCTCTCCACATTCAGCAATGTCTGTCGGACCTGATCCGCACTGTCGGATCAGGTCCGACAGACTTTTGATAAATAGGCCTCATAGTGTTAAAAGAAATATTCAATTTATGCTAACAGTAAATAGTAAAATGGCACAATATAAAAAATGTTACCTAAAAATATGTGGACATATGGAATAAAGAGATAAAAACAATAAGTCCCAATATCTATAATGTGAAAATAGTCTTGGTAATTATATAGAGGCTGCTCCACTTGTAACCACAGGTGCAGAAGTTAATCTGATTATGAAAGATAAAAGGAGAGAAGGGGTTCCTCATAGCATAGCCATGTGTGTAAAGATAACGTTGTTCTTGAGACAAAGAACCACACTCACGATTTGTGGTGGCACCCAGGGTAGTTAGGTGTAGACAAGCTGACTGACACATTCATTGGTCAGCTCGCTGGAACCTCGTAGTGGCGAACCTGGAAGTCTGGTATCACTGTGTGCATGGCTCACTGGATCCGAGCTCTTGAGTCACTGCCAACCTTTGCTTTTATTTAGTACAGTGTGGCACAGCAAACAGCCTAATATGTGTATATCACAGCAGATTCAGTCTGTATATAGATCCGAAAAAGATGTATACTTTGTCAGATTGGAAGGGTGAGCACATACCTCAATGATAAACTGAGATTTGAATATGTAAAAAAATACACTTTCATGCTATAATATATAGAATTTGAATATTACAACCGGACTAGTTCCCTTTCCGCTATAGAATTTTATGCGGCACACTAAAAAATCTTTCCCTTTATTATTCACAAAAAAACAGAGATTTATATTTATATAGTTTTGAGCCCCTCCGAGGCAAACACATTGGGGCATATTTATCAAGCTCTGTATGGAGCTTGATGCCCCTTGTTTCTGGCGAGCCAACAGAAGTTATGAAGCAGCAGTTTAAAGACCGCTGCTCCATAACTTGTCTGCCTGTTCTGAGGCCGCAGACAGAAAGCAACCCATTCGATTATGATTAGGTTGATTGACATTCCCTGCTAGCGGCCAATCAGCAGTGGTCGGCATTGCACCAGCAGTTCACAAGAACTGCTGGTGCAATGATAAATGCTGACAGTGTATGCTGTCGGCATTTATCAATGAGCAGCGGACATGATACGTTACTTTGTATCATGATAGCTCGCACATTGATAAATATGCACCCTAGTCTTATACCAAATCCCTTTTTAACCTTTGTTAAAACTTTTTTCAATATAAAATATTATAGTTTTTACATAATAATAGTTTTTATTAATGTTCTTATATATGAGTGTAATACTTTATTTTAATATGTTTTTAATATGTTTTACATGTGTTTTTGTGTATTTTTTATTTAAATCCTAACACTTTACTTCAGGTCTTAGGTCACATTAATTAACTTGAGCGCAAGCCATTATGTTCGGCTTGTAAAATGAGCAATATTTAGCATAGTGTCTATCTCCATTGCAAGTAAAGGGCTTGTTAAAGCAATGTCAGCTGAGCTCGACCTTTCATATTAAATCTGTTTTACCATGGACTTGTAATATCAATTTAATCGCTAATTTTAGCATGGCCCAGGGATACTGATATTGCAGCCCGTGCTATCATTAGTACTCCCCTTGTAATCTGGGCCATTTTTTTTTCATTCAAATATGGTTAATTACTGTATAAATGAGTTGACCGCTTGATAAATAGGGCCTTCAACTGTGTTTCTACATACTAGTGTAGTAGAAGGCAAGTTTGTAGGACCCAGTATCCTCCTCAGCCTCTATACCATCACCTCTTAATAATTACTTAGTAGCAAGCTCTGAGATTTAGGCTGCATATGTTTTGCTAGAAAGTTTGGCTTGCTGAGAACTGGACAGTGCAGTGTAAACTAGGTCAAGTCAGGTGAAACTATCTATACATTTTCTGTTGTTATCTTTGTACCCTGGATTAGGGATGTTTATGTTTAGAATAGTCAGTAATAAGACAGAGATTTTGACTATAGCTGCTGTTTGTTTGTGAAACAGTCTGCTTGCATAAATAAACTATTTTCAGGATAAGAAAATAAAGCAGATACTGCTTGTGACATTAATACCCTAGAGGATCATGCTGTCTGCTTAACAAAAGGCACCATGCATAGGTTATGGATCTCAATATGGCAGTGAATGCTGCCAAATACATATGGATGTTCTCTAGGAAGAGAAGTTTTATGCAAATTGCCTTTAAAAATATCTTTTTCTGTGAACTGTTGCTAAAAAGGTTGGTACTGTGCAATTAAACATCTGCCTTGCTGTTATCTTTGTAATGTATAATGGAGGCCTTTGAGCAAGCTAATACTGCTCAGCAGTAAATTCACCCAGAATTGAAGTATACTGGAGACTTAGGGCCTGATTCTCAAAATGTCTTTAGCTTGGAAATAAATTTTGCAGCAGACCTCACACAATGCTCTAAAAAAGAGAATGGGCCCTGGAAGCCCCAGAGAGATATGAGATGCCACACATAGCAATGAAGCTTTCTGGAATGCAGAATCTTACAGGGAAGTATAAGGTTAAAAGAACAGCAAACACTTTGGAATTTTAATATAAAAGGTTTAAATATTGTATGCAAAACATACTTTATTTATTTAGTCCATTCTTTCTGGAATTTAAGTTTGAAAATGGTTGGGAATTGGACACTGTAGACTTCACAATCCTAAACTTGACACAAATCTGTTCATACTTGGATTCAGCAGAGATGATAAGGATAAGCAAAATAATGGATATTGAACAAAATGTCAACAAAATGACTGTGGCTATTTGTGTCTACTCCAGTACTGTCTTGTCCAAATAAGACAAGTGGTTATGGCCTCTGAAAAACAATTGCAGCAAAGAAGATGTGAGTTCTTTAAAAACAAAACAAAAACAAAGTCACCTAGAAAAGTTTAATTCTAAGGTGTTCACTGTCCCTTTTACTGGGAACAACCTGGCACTAATATAAATTCCAGTTTGATGCAGATGCAAACTAAAATGGTTTTACTAAGTTTAACTTAGCATACATTACGTTTCTGTAAGTTAAATAAGTGTATTGTGAATTTTGAAAACATTTCAACAGCAGATACATCAGTGAGATCTACAAGTGTACAAAGATAACAAAATGATTGTTAGCGAACTTAAAACACGCCCAGGAAAGCAGCCTTCCAGCTCAAGGAATTTTCCTATTCAACCCACTCTTTGAAAAACTCAGAAATATAAAAGTACAAATAGAATTTTGTACAAATGTCAATCAGCAAATGGGACAAATGGGTTGGCTTAAATATTGCAATTTTTTTCGGCAGATAATCATTTCTGAACAACCAGTTGAAATTCCTCAAGACAAAAACAACATGAAATTGGAATCTGTGAGGTTAAACTTGCAATTTTGTTTCAGGTTAAAGGCCTTGTGTGTTTGTCACATGTGCAAAACCAATGTTATATTCAAAAACGTGTGCTTGGTAATAAGTGTGCTTGGTAATAAGTCAAATAGTGTTGTCTGGGGTTTATAAAGACCTCTTAACTGTGAAATTTAGAAAAGGAAAAATTGCCCCATAAATATGTCTTTAAGTATCAATACATTTTGGGCCAGATTACAAGTGGTGCTAAATATATTTTTTGCTTTAAAAGTTAAAGGGCAATTCTAGTAAAGATTTTAATGCACATAGATGAATTACATATTTGAATAGAAACATATTTACTATATAGATAAAGGGGCCAATTTATTATAGTGTGAGCGGACATGATCCGCTGTAGCAGGTCATGTCTGCCCCATATCAATAAATGCCGAAAGCATACGCTGTCTGTATTTATCATTGCACAAGCATTTCTCATGAAATGCTTGTGCAATGCTGCCACAACTGCTGCTTTTTAACTTCCGCTTCAGGTGGACCTGAAGCAGAGTGGGTCGAAAGCAGCATCTGTTGCTTCATAAATCGACCCCATATTGTCAAAAAGCATTCCAGTAAAGGTTATCACTGTTTTATTTGATAGCATTTTTATCTGCACGAGAATGTGAAGCATAGTGCATCAGCATTTTAAATACTGCAGCTGCTCAGAGCACCAGCAGGTTTTGTGTCATGTCAGCAATTTAAAAAATGACTCATTAACAGATGGTATAAGCACCTTATGCTTTCTAAGCAAGTGATCATTTTAAAATGCTGGTGCATGGTGCATATTTAAATACACTTTTGAAACAGCTATAGCTTTTATTGGAAGAATTTTTATTAATAAATGTATATTACAAAAATGTTTATATTCAAAACATGGATTCCAATTTTGTCTAGAATGTCCCTTTAAATTTCAATGTGGGAGGCTTTGCAAACGTAATACAAGTCAAAAGTAAACGGTTAGTGTGTGAACGAAACCAGGTGTACACTAACTTCAGGACTTTGGATAGTGCGCTAACTTCTTTTCCTCATAGACTTCAATGGAGCGCTCCAATAAAAAAAATAAAAAAATGACACATCACTCGCACGCTAACCTGACACCGATTAAGCCTACAGCGCTAAAGCAGAATGTATTTATAAATATCTTCTATTCCAATGTTCTTCACATGGAAGAAAGTGTTCTTTTTATTTTTAATATATATATATATATATATATATATATATATATATATATATATATATATATATATATGATCATGTTTTGTAAAACATATACTGTATATCCATACCTATATATATGAATATATACAGGTATAAAAAATATACAGTATAAAGAAACATATATTTAAAAACACAATATATATATATATATATATATATATATATATATATATATATATATATATATATATATATATATATATATATATACACACATACATCTATATATACTTCCAATCTATATCCCAGAGCCAATTCATATTTTTGTCTAATAAAAGGCTGATTTTTTGCCACTTACCTGTGTCGGCCTGCTGTATATTCTGGGGATTCCGGCCAGCTCTGGGATATAAAAATACTGTATATTAAAAATATAGATAAATAAAGAAATGTTCTGGTATATCTCACTCGGCCAGAAGATACAAACAATTTTATTAAAGAAAAAAAAATAGAAAAAAGGATAACTGTGCACACACAGTGTGAATTAAACTAACAATGCTCTGCTTATCAGCACTTTGCACTTAGTCACACATATGGAAAAATATATACCCAATCTTAAGACAAGGTCCCCAGCCATGCCAACAAAGAGAGATCAAAAAACAAAGACAACGCAAGAGACAGGATCAGAGGGTATGATGGAGGCTCAGATAAATATTACAGAAAAGCAATTATCGAATAACCAACTTGCGGATTTAATATTACCCCAATTTGAATCGATTAAAAAAAGAGATTGTTAATCTATCATCAGAATTTAGGTCCTTCTCTAATAGAATATATGAGGTAGAGGAGAGAGTTTCTGATCTTGAAGATAGATTCAATACCCACGAAGCAAATTGGTTGAATTATGAGGATAAAATTAAATCAATCCAACTGAAATTGATGATCTAGAGGATAGATCCCGTAGGAATAATATCCGCATAGTAGGATTACCTGAAAGTAAGGAATACAAGGATTTAGTGCTATTTGGATCAACCACTGTACCATCTCTACTAGGGGTCCAGACAACCCCAGAAAAAATTAAAGTGGAAAGGGCACATAGAATAGGAAGTATTAAAAGATATTCAGATGGAACCATACGACCTAGAATGGTGTTGATAAAGTATTTGGATTTCCAGGATAAAGTGACCATAATGAGACAGTATAAGAAAAAAACTGCATTCAAGATAGGTATAAAACAGGTTTTTATATTTCAAGATTTTTCTGTGGAAACATCCTCCAAAAGAAAGATGATGGCACCTTTTTGTACGAATTTGATAAAAGCGGGAATAAAGGCAAGAATGAGTTACCCGACTAAAATTATAATTATGAATTCAGAAGGTGACAACATCTTATTAAATTCGGCTGAAGAAGCCAGAAGATATTGCACAGAAAAAGGTATAGCGGTGTCTTCAGGTACACGGTAGGGAGAGATGTTTTGGTACGACAAAATATATATATGTGTTTTTCTTTTTCTTTTTTCTTAGGGGCCCCTGTTCTCTCTGCCCTCCCTTAACCCCCCCGCTCCCTCCTTTTTTTTTTTTCTTTTTCCTTTTCTTCTTTTTCTTCTCTTTTCTTCCTTCCCGCAGCGGCCGTGAGCTTACCCTCCTCAAGAAGGCAGAGTGATAGGCGGGAAAAGTTTTAGTAAACTAATTTTAAATATTAAATGTTGAATTTTGCCTCGTGGAATGTTGGAGGTATAACCTCCCCCATTAAAAGAAAAAATATTTTTAAACTACTTAAACGGCACCATCCTGATATTATTTTTCTACAAGAGTTGCATTTAAAGGACACAGAGATAGCTAAGTTAAAGGTTAATTGGATCTCGGAAATACTTGCGACCCCCTGTGATAGTAGGAAATGTGGTGTTGCTATATTGTTTAATAAGAAATTAGAGTATAAAATTAATAAGCAGGAGTTAGATCCTCTAGGGAGATTTGTAATTGTGCAAGTAGAAATTGAGCATAGAATTTGGACCCTTTGTAATATATATGGACCAAATGGATAGAGAATTTTGGGCAAAAATTATGAATAAGTTAACACCTTATGTAGGGCAAAATATAATCTTGGCTGGGGATTTGAATGCAACAATGCAACCTCAACTAGATAGGTTCCGTTTTAAAGCTAATAGACGACACTTGAGAGAGGCAAAACTTTTAAGAGAATTTGCAAAAAAACTTAAATTAAAAGATATATGGCGCTTACAACATCCAGATGAACGGAGTTTCTCCTGTGAATCTGAAGGATATAAAAATTTCTCGTGCATAGATATGTTCCTGGTTGAGGAAAAAATACTCTCTAGTGATCTGGTAACAAAAATAGCAGAAATATTAATTTCTGACCATGCAATAATCACTCTAAAGGTAGATGGAAGGGTAATTAAAAACTCTAGCAATATAAATTCATTTAGTTTTCCTAAATATATGGTATGTGATGAGAGATTCCATAATTGGCTCTCTGAGAGATGGAAAGAATATTATAAGTTAAACAAGGAATTTGCAGTGAAAACAGAAATATTCTGGGAAGCAGGGAAGGCAGTTCTTAGAGGGGAGATCAAAGCATATATGATAAACAGAAAGCATAAGTGGAAGGCTAGAGAACTTCAACTTGCCAATCAGCTTAAAAATTGTTATGATAAATATATAAGTAACCCTAAGGCACATGGAAGAAATATATTCAAGCTAAAAACGAGAGGGAGATGTATATGAGAGAGTG
Organism: Bombina bombina; assembly: GCF_027579735.1. Taxonomy (NCBI): domain Eukaryota; kingdom Metazoa; phylum Chordata; class Amphibia; order Anura; family Bombinatoridae; genus Bombina; species Bombina bombina. The sequence continues at coordinate 58,152 of NW_026512105.1, forward strand.
TTGGGCACGAGAAGACATGAAGACTAGAGCTTACTGCCAGGGGTTTCAGGGGGTCTCTGCCAAATATCTCGCGAAAATTAATAAGTTTAGGAAAAATAGCAATACGATTCCTATAATCAAAGAAGGCACTAAAACATACACACAATCATCTGAAATACGGGTGGCTTTTTTTTAGGTTTTATCAAAAATTATATTCTAGTGAGGAAATTAGTGTGAGTGAGAAATCTAAATTTTGGCAAAAAATCAAAACTCCAAGAATATCTAGAGAAGCACTTCAACTAATTAACCAAGAAATTACAGAAGAAGAAATTAAGAATAAGATAGAAAAAACTAAAGTAAACAAGGCTCCATTCTATAAAATAATAAAGGATGAAATAGCCGGAACACTGGCTAGATTATATAATAGCTATTGCACTGAAGGCAATCTAGATTCACCATATTTCACAGTTTCAATAGTATCCCTAATTTACAAAAAAGGTAAAAGCCCGGAAGATCTGAGGTCAAATCACCCTATTTCACTCCTGAATCAGGATTACAAAATTGAAAAGAGCAGTGGGGGACTTGATACACACAGACCAAACGGGTTTCATCCCCGGAAGGAACCCGGTGCATAACATGCGAAGGGTCTTAGTTATGTTAGATCACAATTATAATAAGAGTCAATATTCCAATAAAGATAGCTTGAAGGATTTAGCTTTACTAACAATTGATGCAGAAAAAAGCATTTGACTCTATTGTATGGGACCACTTATTTACTGCTCTGAATAATTTTGGTTTAGGGGGGAATCTAGTAAATGTGATAAAAAGATATATAGTAGTCTTAGATCACAACTTCTAGTAAACAGGGAATTATCACAATATATCACACTTCACAGAGGGACGCGGCAAGGTTACCCATTATCTCCATTGTTATTTGACATTGCTCTTGAACTGTTGGCAGTATTATTAAGACAGGAAATACAAGGCCAGCGGGCAATCATTTCATTCTATGCAGATGACATTATTTTATTCCTACAAGAAACCAATATAAGTATACCTAAGTGTCTAGAGATTATTAAGAGTTTTAGTCAATTTTCAGGATATAAAATAAACTCCAAAAAATCGGAGCTCCTTTGGATTAATAACACAAAGAGAAGTTACACACAGCATATGTTTAGAGAAGTAAGTTACATCAATTATCTAGGTATTAAAATAAGTAAAAACCCTAAGGACTGGTACCATCTAAATTATAATGATTTTTTTAATAATCTTGAGGAGAAACTAGAAAGATGGAATATACATTATTTATCTCTATCAGCAAAAAGAATGCTGATTAAAACAATAGTGTTTCCACAACTATTGTTTTTGATGCAGAATTTACCACTGCTTATCTCTAAACAAGATATAGGCAAATACAATAGGGCATGCACTCACTTCATATGGGGGAAGAAGAGACCTAGAATAGCCATGGAGAAACTTACACAAAATAAAAGATATGGTGGCCTCTCATTACCCAATAATAGTTATTATAACATTGTCGCATTCATTAAATTCAGAATAGATTGGATCTTAGAGGCAAACTACGTTACATATTATGGAATAGAGTCTGCATTAATAGCTCCATTTGATCTTAAGGCAATTTTGCATCATCCATATTGTAAACTACCAAGCAATATAAGTAATTTACTTACTTGTTCTAACATTGTCCAGGCATGGCAAAAATATTGTGTTCTCAGAGGTGAAGATTTTCAATTATCAAAATATTTGCCTATCATAGGGACCTCAGATTTTACATCAGGGTTAAATAATGCAGTATTCAGAACTTGGAGACAAAAAGGGATAGTGTACTTTTCACAGATAATGCAACTGGTTAGGGGGATAATACAAATGTATGAGGAACTAGCAAGGAATTTTCAATTGTCGGCAAATATTTTTTTTGCATATCTGCAAGTCAGGAGTTACCTATTAGAACTGTTACATAAGCATAGAATGGTCTGGGATCCTGGAATTGAGCTAGGATTAAAATTATACAAAGCGGGGGAACATGCACTATCTTATTGGTATCAGGTTACACAGGCAGTGTCTGGGGAAAAACATATGAATAAGATGAAAGAGGCGTTCTTGATACATTTTGAGACAATACAGGGGGAGGAAATTGTAAAGAGTTTTGTGAGGGCCAAGGAAGCAACACTATTAGTGAACCGGAGAGAATCCCAGTTCAAATTGATGAACAATTACTATTTTACACCTTACAGAATGAGAAAATGGGCGCAGGAAGGGCAAAGAGGGAACTGTTTTAAATGTAATAAAGAGGAGGCAGACTTGAAACATTGCCTTTGGGAGTGCCCAAAAATCAGACAATTTGGGGGCAAAGTTCAATATTGGTTAAATAGATTCTTGCAGGAGGCAGCTGAAATTCTCCCGTTTAATGTTTTTTGTTTTTTTTTTGAAAGAGGATCTCAGACAAATAGGCGATATACACCTCACAAATATGGCCACTTTGGCCGCACTTAACCTAATATTTCAGAAGTGGAGATCCCCCGATCCCCAAGGCTAGCAGAATTCATAAGTAATATGAAATTACAAATGATAATAGAAAGACAAGGCTTAACATCTGCGACGGAAAAACAGTTCAGAGCGTTTTTTGATAAGTGGAAGAATATAATCTTGCCATGGTCTTCTGAAATGCAGATTCAGTTTATTGCTCCCCTAAGAAGCATGCTTCTCTTTATGATGCTGATTGTGGAGGAGGTACTGCCTCACTGCTGGCTATAAGAACAGCAGAAGGAGGCGAATGACTGGCTGGCCGCTGCAGGTATTCTCCTTTTTTTTTTTTTTTTTTTTTTTATTATTATTCTTTCTTTCTTCCCTTTTTACGAAACAGGGGTAATCTGGCCCAAGTAAGGGACATATTCTTCAGAATATTGAGGGAATTATAAGGGGGGGGGGGTAGGTCGGAAGGGTGCAAGCCTGAATAAGATGCAAAAGTATGTCTCTACAGGCTTTAGGATATTATTAGTGATAGCAAGTATAAATAATATCCTCTGAATATCTTAATTGTGGCTGTCTCCTTCAAGAGGATATATTGTGATTATGCGATTTGTTGCTCTTTAGTGACGGTAAAGGTGAAATGTTCAATAAAATTATTTTCAAAGATAAGAGAGAGAAGAAAAAGAAGGAAAAATAGATGGAAAAACACAAGCTGGGGATAACAAAAAAAAAAATATGTAACACAGCTAAAAGTTAAAGAGACATTTCGGTCAAAATACATACATTTATACACGTATATATATATATATATTTATATATATATATATATATATTTATTTTTATATATACTGTATATATATATATATATATATATATCTCTAATCAGGACTTTGGTTTAAGATTTACTTTTTATGTTGTTAAGTCACAACGAGTATATCTGGTATTTTGATATCAAACATTGTTCACAATTTATGCCACTTAGATGTTTGGGAGCTCCTACCATTATTGTCTGTTTGTATTAGTAAAAAAACATATAATCTATTCAGACAGACAATCCACTGCAGTGGCATTTTATCTATTGGCAATTGCATGCTTCCCTTGTTTTGTTTTTTGTTTATGCTATAGGAATAAAGATCATGTTTTTTTGAAGAGACCGATGTGTGTCAGATGTTTCTGTGTTTGGATACAATGTTTCAGCTTTTAATCTACATATTAGATCAATTAGGAGTAGATTCTTGCTGAGTGCTGCTTCCCCCTACTTTATACATAGTACTCTCATATAGCTCTGCTATGTTATAATATTTTTCTCTTATAAAAATATTCTGAATTTATATATATATATATATATATACAGTATATATATTCACATACACACACACACACATATATATATATATATATATATATATATATATATATATATATATAAACAAAATAAATCAAGATTATATCAGCAGCCAGAGTAGTACAGAGCATACAGCTACCTAAATGGTCAAAACGTACCAAAAATTATTATACATGGCAAGAATCAATAAATATACATACTAACGCGAAAAACAAAAACTAACAAATGGGATTAGTGGCCACTATTATAGTGATAAACTGCAGTTATAATCATACATAGCTACATGCATATATTGAAAACATGCCATATAGTGCAATTTTAAGCAGTGTAAGCAATAAAGTCCACTGCAATTAAGCAGAAGTTAATATCCAAAGAAGCTCCTAACAAAATGAAATGTCAAGGGGTTATTACGGAGAGCAAAGATGTTGTCATGCAGTATTAAGAATATTCAACTGTCCCAAAAAGACTCAGGTGGAGTCAGATAGCGTGCAGATAATGTGTAAGCAGGCAGCATAAAAGCAGGTAAGTTAGTAGCATATTAGTGTGAGAGCGAAAAGGTAGGCAAACTGTCAGGATATATCCAATGTATCAAGTCCTCGCCTAGAGCGGGTCCCTTAAGAGACTATGGGGCCTATCTATCAAGCTCCGAATGGAGCTTGATGCCCTTTGTTTCTGGCGAGCCTTCAGGCACAAAGACCGCTGCTCCATAACCCTCAGAGCAGGCGGACAGGAATCGCAACAATTCAACCTGATAGAGTACGATCGGGTTGATTGACAACCCCTGCTGGTGGCCCATTGGCCGCGAGCCTGCAGGGGCGGCATTGCACCAGCAGTTCTTGTGAGCTGCTGGTGCAATGTTAAATGCGGAGAGCGTATTGCTCTCCGCATTTAGCGAGGTCTTGCTGACCTGATCCGCACTGTTGGATCAGGTCCGCAAGACCTTTGATAAATAGGGGCCTATGAGGCGTATTTATTAAAGGTCTGTCGGACCTGATCCGACAGTGCGGATCAGGTCTGACAGACCTCGCTGAATGAGGAGAGCAATAAACTCTCCGTGTTCAGCATTGCACCAGCAGCTCTTGTGGCCACCTGCAGATTCACGGCCAATCGGCCACAAGCAGGGGGGTGTCAATCAACCCGATCATACTCTATCGGGCTGAATTTTGGCGATCTCTGTCCACCTGCTTTTTAGACCGCTGCTTCATAAAGGGTCCTCAAGCTCCATTCAGAGCTTGATAAATGGGCCTCCAAGGCTCTATCTTGGGGGCCTCACAGAGGAAATTGGACAGTCTTACCCATATGTAGCAATCATCAGATCCGCTCCATCATATGTAAAAGATACAGGAGCTGTCCTACATAAACTAGATGGACTAACAATTGAAGAGAATAGTGTGTTGGTTGTTATTTCATTTGTTCATGAAATAACTGAACAACAATTCATTGAATTTCAAATTCACTTATCCCTTTAACAAATCCTGCCAGTTTGCCTGCCTTTTCACTTTTACACTAATATGCTTTTAACTTACCTGCTTATATGCTGCCTGCTTACACATCATCTGTACGCTATCTGACTCTCCTCCCCTGAGTCTTTTTGGGAAAGTTGTATATTTCTTAATATTGCATGACAACATCTTTGCTCTCTATAATAACCTCTTGACATCTCCTGTTGTATGGAACGTCTTTGGATATTAACTTCTCCTTAATTGCAGCGGACTGCATTGCTTACACTGCTTAAATTGCACTATATGGCATGTTTTCAATATATGCATGTTGCTATGTATGATTATAACTGTATTTTATCACTGTCCTAGTGGCAACTAGTCCCATTTTTTAGCTTTTGTTTTTTGCTTTAGTAGGTATATTTATAGATTTTTGTCATGTATAATTTTTTTTTTTGTACTTTTTGACTATTTAGGTTGCCGTGTGCTCTGTACATCTCTGGCTGCTGATATTATCTTGATTTATTTGGATTCATTATTTTTTATGGGAAGTTGCTAGCAAAGGGCACTTTTATTTCTCTTTCTTTTTTCTTAAAATGTTTAAATCTTTTTCTTTATTTTCTTTATATATATATATATATATATATATATATATATATATATATATATATATTTATATATATATATATATATATTTATATATATATATATATATATATATATATATATATATATATATACACATATATATATTTTTACTGTACATTTATGCATTTTGTGATTGGCTAATAGCTGTCACATGGGAGGGAACATTTAATTAACTTTGAAATTTGCCAGAAAATATTCGACCGTTCTTTTCAAATTCAAAGTGATTGCTATTGCTTTGTCTTTTTATTGTGTATTTGTCAGCTATTCAATTTTACTGTATTTAGTGGTCCTTTAAATGACTAAATAAATAAACATATGTCAGTACAATTACATTGCAAAATAAATAAATAAATTGTAATTGAAGGAACAAGGAAAGTCCCTTATTTAACCTAGGACAGTTTGTGTAGAAACATAGTGGCAAAGGCTACCATGAAAGCCCCAAGGAAAAACTGAGGGCCAAAAAAAAAATGATTTAAATTTCTATTGAGAGGACACACTTGGGGCCAGATTACAAGCTAATGATAGCAGGGATGTGATATGCAATATCACTGGGCCATCACTGGGCCATGCTAACAATACATATACCTCAAAAGTCCATCTCTAAAGGATGAAGAGTTGAAAGACGTGACTAGAGCCCCTTGGACACAGCACACAGCATCCAGCAGTTCCCTAAGAATTTGGCATTGAGGGTTGATGACCACCACAGTGCCGCCTCGCTACTTCGGCCGTTGCCATGGCTGCAGGGGATTGTTGTTGGTGCGCAGTAATGACCTTATTGGCGCGGACCGTGATTGCCACCTCCGCTCCTTCGGCCATTGTCATCGCTGCTGGGGATTGTTATTGGCACGCAGCAATTGCCACTTATGCTGCTCTATGTGCACCTGTGTGTCCTCCTTGGCATGAAACTGCACCTATGTAAGTACTTCTTTTGCCTACTTTCCCTGCCCAAGTATAGGTTTACCTTTGTGTTCTCCTTGGTGGCTTATACTCTGTTGCTTTGTGCATTAGATTAGACTGCCTGTCTGTTACTGAACCCTGCTGCCAACTGACCATTCTCCTGCTTAAATCATTTGTTACTGTGAAAGATTGGACTGCCTGCCTGTTACTGAACCATGCTTGCCAACTGACCATTCTCCTGCTTAACCCCTTTGCTACTGTGAAATATTAGACTGCCTTCCTGTTACTGAACCCTGCATTGCCAAGTGACCATTCTCCTGCTAAAGCCTTTTGGTACTGTGAAAGATTGGACAGTCTGCTCTCATTTGTTCAGTGCACTATCTGGTGAGCATTCCTTTTTTAATTATACATAGTACTGTTTGGAAACTTTTGATTCCTGTAATCTCAGTACCTTTGCCGCTTGATGATTATGGTTCCTGAACTTCCTCATTCCTCTACTCCATTTATCTTAGTTTTTGGATTTTTCCTTAGATCAGAAGACTACTGGCCAGGATTGGCCTGATAAGGAAATATCCCATGAACATTGCACACATAACCGGAAGGGCAGAAGCAGGAGTGTCAGCAGCAGCAGTAGACTTACTGAACTAGGTTGGCCTCAAAGTACATAAACCTTAAAAATACACTTCCAAAGGAAGAGGAAGACAAACACATGCCTAGAGCCCTATGGACACAGCGGCCAACAGTTTTCTATAATGTTTTACTTTAACTGATGAAGACAACCACAGAAGGGCAGGAGCAGGACTGAAAAACATTTTAAAATCAATTGGTGTCAAAGGGCAGGGTAACCTAGTGTTGGAAGGTTAAATCTGAGAAATGCCATTTGCTCCATGAGCTGCAGTGACATTTGTTAATGCTGTAGGCTCAGTATATTGCCAGTTAATAAAACATTTGCTCACTTTGCATAGTGGTTGAAAGACAAGAGAGGAGCTCCTGAGCTACTGAAGTAAGGGCAAGCCACAAATTTCTCTTGTAAGCCCAATAGTTCTGAGGGTCTACTGTACAGTATAGGGAAAAAGGAGTTTTGCAAAGATAAGTCATTACCATGTACTCAATTTTCTTAAGGGGGCTTCAATGGATCCAAACATTTTTCCCTCCCAAAGCATGCCCCCTTTTCTTGGACCACACTCACTTTGCAAATCATTCTGTCCCTCCAAATTGGCACTTTATCATTTCGGAGAGACAATATCCCCTTAATTCTGGGATCACACAAGGTGGCCAGCAACAGTACAGGGCATTTCTTCAGACAGTTCTGCATTTGACCTTTAAGCTGCTCCTTCAGACTCCTGAGAAGTGCTGCTTACTCACTGCTACTCCACCAGGAATTAATTCACAATTTTCCAGGAAGGCATCCATCTTGCGCAATAGATGAGTATAAAAAAATTATGAATTAACTGAAACTGGCAGTGTTTAGGTTCAAATTCTCTGAGACATCCCTTAATAATGGCTTCATGACTACCACTGACCAATCATGGTCCACTCAACTCTGCCTAATGGACTTTTGATATTAATATATTGATTGGAAGCAATAACATGGATAGCCCTCTGCTGCTCCAAGATACACTCTACAATATTCAAAGTTGAGGTCCACCTAGTAGTTATGTATGTCTTGCTTAAGATGTGCTGGGAAGGTCCTGCCTTCTCCTCTTCCTGCCTAAGGAGCTGACTGTCTTTAACAATATGGTGGAAATGGCCTACAATCCTTCTGCACCGTTTAAGTAAAGTTGCTAACCTTGAGTTACCTTCAGGGATAGCAAACTTTAGTACCAGGTGGAAGATGTGTGCCAAACATATTGATATTGCTTCATAAAAAAGGTAAATAACTGTGTAATTTTATCCTTAATATTGGGTGCCTTTCTGAAAACAATTCTTGGCTTGTCAGGAATTATATTAATTAATCCTATATCTCTTTTTAGAATCCCCCAATGATTATTTATAATATTTATTACCTCCCTATTTTGTAATCAATGATCTAGGACTATAGATCCTATACCTTCTTTGTGTTTTGTTATATTGTTATCTTTATAAACTAAGATTTCCTCTCTTTTCTTTTCTTCTACATCTTTAACATTTTTTTCCAAATATTTTTCTTTATATTTTTGTCTAGAAATATCATCTTGAATACATTTGATTGTTTTTGGTATTTAGTTTTCTCACTACAGTTTCTTCTTAGTCTGTGGAATTGGCTTTTCAGGGTGTTCTTTAACAATATATCTTGATGACAACTATTTGTTTCAATTAATTTGTTAACATCAATTTTCTTGAAAATGTTTTTGTTTTTATTATTCCTTTCTCTATTTTTCTAAATCTAGAAATTCTAATTCCTGTGTGCTACATTTCAAAGATAGTTCGAATTTAGATATTTCATGCATTTTTCTAAATCTTTTTTTGTATCTTTCCAAATGCTAAATATATTGTCTATATATCTTTAATGGGCTACCAAGTTTGCAAATCAGCCATGCAAGCTATACACAAACTGATCCTACCATGCGGGCATATATAGGTTAACAAGCTGGGGGCGAACCTGGTACCCATTGCAATATAATTTTGTTGTAAATAATATGAGTGGTCAAACCAAAATAAAATTGGTTTCTAATATTTACCGGATTCCATCCAAAATGATTTTTTTTTGTTCAGCTATTAAAAGTTCATCCTGAGTCAAGCACAATTCTACTGCTTGTAACCCTTTTTCTTTTTCTATGTTGGTGTACAATGATGTAACATCTGCTGTTACTAGTAGGTAGTTTTCCCTCCATTCAATCTGTTCAAGATGTTTTATGATATTAACTGTATCTTTCAAATAAGCCTTTGTTTTAACAACATTGGGTTGTAAGAATCTGTCAATGTATTGTGAGATGTTATTTGTTAAGGATCCCATTCCAGATACAATCAGTCTTCCAGGTGGGGTTTTAATGTTTTTATGTATTTTAGGAAGGATGTAAAAAAGTTGAATTTTTTTGATATATTACTTTCATAAACTCATATTCTGTTTTGTTTAATATTTTCTCTCTTAGTCCATATTCTAAATATTTCAAAGTATTCTCTTTAAATTAATTTAGGGGATTACTATTCAGCTTACAGTATGTCTTCTCATCATTAAGTTGTCTATAACATTCTTCCTCATATTTAATTCTATCTAGAATTACAATCCCTCTCTTTTTGTCTGCAAATATTTGTCCTTATGTAACTGAGTAAGTGCCCTCATCTTACTTTTGTCCATGTTTTATGATTCTTTTTAATCTTATTGATATCTCTATCTACTAATTCTAAAAACATTTCCATTGGTGTTGTTTTCAGCTTCATGGGATAAAATGTACTCTTATTTCTAACATTCACATGTTTAAATTCTGATTTGTATTCAATAGATTTTATGTTAGTATTATTCGCAAAATACCTCTTCAAAGTTAAATTTCTCATTTCTAAATAATGCATTTATTTACTCCTATATATGTATTAAACATATTTACTTGATTGCTTGGGGCAAATTTTAGGCCTTTTGCTTATATTCTATCTTGTTCAGTTGTTCATTTTTGGAACTTAGATTGAATATTGCTTTGTTTTTAGTCCCTTCTCTGCATTATTCTTCTCTGCTTTTCCATTCTCTTTCCACTGTCTATTCTCTTCCTTAACCCATTTTCTTCCCATGTCTAAAAAAACATCCTCTTTACTATTGCTACTTATTGCTTCACATCTGTTTCTAGTCTCTATCTTAAAATGTTGGTTAGTATCCTCCTTCCTATCAGATCTCTTTTCTGGGATATCCACTGGTGTGATCTGTGCTTTTGTTGTTCTTTTTCTCTCTTTTCCTGGCCAAATCTGCTATTTTCCCTAGTGTGGGGTCTATATAAATTTTCTTCTTGTTTTTTTTTTTCGTTTTCTTTTTCTCTATCTGTCTCCCGATTTTTTTTCTTTTCTTTGGGCTCTATCTCCATTTTCTCTATTGCGAACCCTTTCCCCTGTTTTATATTTTAAAAAACTCTTTGTATAGTTTCTTTCCTTTCTCTCTTTCTAATCAATTTTTATATGTTTATTTTTCTTATTTTCACCTCATTTAAATTTTTAGTTTTTTTTTCTAAATTTAACTTTTCTTTTCAATATACTCTGAACTATTCTCAAACGGTATTAGTTCTGTCTCTATTGCATCCACTTATTCATCTATGTTTGTAAGTTGTTTTTTCCTTTCATTAATGATTAATAGCATTAATTTATTAGTACATTCTTCAAGTATACTATTACAACTACTCTACTACAAATAACTTCTTTGCCACTCAATTTGCACTTAGCAAACTGGCTATCTGAATTGCTAACAAAGTGGTCATACACCTTTGAGCAATGTGAAGCAGTTGCTGCCTCTGACTGCCCTTCTACAGCTGTCCAGCTCTCCTTGCCAGTGGTTTTAATTCATTTTGGCACAGCTAATTATCCCTGCCCTCCCTGGAAAACATTTTCCTTTCCTATTGGTGGAACTTCTAGTGGTGGTGACAGTAGTGGAACTAACAGTGATCCTAGCACTGACAGAGATTTCACTACTAGTGGAACTGGCAACATGGGTAGTGGGTGAGGCTGTTGTAGGAACTTGCTGCTCTACAACAGTGGATGATGGCGCACAGACTCTGTGGTAGAATATTTTCCTCCTCCACCATTTCCTCAGGCTTCTAATCAAGTTCCTCTTGTTCCAGATTAAAGACTGTAGCAGACATGCTGGGAGTCACAGTAACATCTTCATTGTCACCAAAAACAGAGACTGGGGAAACCTGGTCAATACTTCCCTTTTTCACTGACTGCTTGTTCAATGAGATCATCTACTACTCCTCTAGCATCTCAGAGACACATTTTCAGATTGTGATAAACCCACCCTGCTGTTGCTATAAGACATAAAGGTAATCAGGAGAGTGGTGGAATTGGCAGTGGTAGAACTGATGATGGCACTGGGGCGAACACTGGTTTAGGTGGTTTTGGGAGTAGACTATCTCAGGAGTTTATGTGCACATGGAGTCCGCTTGGTAATCTCAGACCCCCTCCTAATCCTACTACTGATCTTGGAACCAAACAATGTCATTTCAGCACTATCACCTTCAGTTACTCTCACTGTCCATTTTTGTTTTATGGGTTGGGATAGATTACCCTTACTGCTACTGATGCTGCATATCTTCTACTCCTGGTCGACATGGTATTGCAGATGCTTCATATGACCCTGCTGCTGCCACCACAACTGCTGCTGCCCCACTAGATGTTTGAGCCAGAGCACCCCTTAATGGCCTTGAAAATGATATTTGACTCAATGAAACAGAGCAGCAGTGCTTGTCCCACTTCCATTCATTAGAAGTAGAAGCAGACATGGACTCTGCACTGGTAGTGATGGTGCTGAAGGCAGGGATACTACTGGTCATGGTGGTGGTGGTTGCCGCCAGAAAGTACACTCTAACCTACTAACAATTTTATGACAAAATAATATAATTAGATATTATTAGTGACTAGTTGTTTCTGTTGGGTCCCTTACTGCAATAACAAATATGGTTTTAATTAGATTAGGGGGTACACCGTACTATGATATATGTAATAAGATAGTACACTAGTTATAGTATAGGCAACAGGAATGCAATGTGTGCAATATAGCCAGCCCCAGATAAATAATAATAATTATTAATATTTGTATTCTTCTTATTGTTGTTGTCATGCATTTTACACCAAAATTAAAAGGTATGCTATATAACAACTAAGTTACTGCAGAGAGCCTATAGGTTATATAAGGGGTACACCATATTATGGCATATGTAATACAGATAGTATACTAGTAACAGTATAGGCAACATACATGCACCGTGTACAATACACCTGAGATATTATTATTATTGTCATTATATATTTTACACCCAGATGAAAAGGCATGCTGTGTAACTACTATAGTACTGTATTTCAAACTTCCAGGTGCCCATGATTCTCCTACTGCAATAAAAAATATTGTTTCAATTAGATGAGGGGTAGACCATGCTATGCTATAAGTAATAATGATCGTGTACTAGTAACAGTGTATGCAACAGGCATGCACTGAGTGCAATATAGCCCATGAGAAATTATTATTAAATATTATTCAGATATATTTTGCTTATAGCAAACTGACATGTACTCATGGTGCCCCCACTGCAAGTACAAAAAAATAAAGATAATTTTTAATAAGATTAGTGGTACTAGTAATATTTATATAGTATCCCTAACTATAAATATAGTATATAGCATCGTCCTTCAAGTCTCAATGGATGAGTATTTGTCCTTTGTATAGTACTGCTCATGAATATGTCAGCTGAGAATTGCTTGCTTGCCTGGATATATTTGTATAATGTAACCATATCACTTCTGAGATGCCTCTTTTCCACTGTAAATACCTGCAAACTTTCCAGCCTTTTTTCATAACTCAAATCTCCCATTACCCTCAGAACTTTTTCTAGTTCAATAATGTTGTTCTTGAAAACTGTTACACAAAACTGCATTGCATATTCAATGTTTGATTTAGAAAGAGCAGGGATTGATTTCTTTTAAAATGTTAATTCCTAACAAAAATGTGTATGAAACGAATATCTGAATGAATGCACTAAGTTAAAGAATAGCGATTATAATTCATGTTATTCTTTATATTAGGTGTATTACTTAGCTGTAGCATTTAGGGGAGCACCGTGTATCCTCTTTTTCTTAATATACTCCAGGGCTACACAAGCAAGGGGGCACGCTAATCCGACCTTCTTTAAAGGGACATTAAACACTTTGAGATGGTAATATAAAATGATAAATTGTATATAATAAAACAACTCTGCAATATATTTTCATTATTTATTTTATCCTCTTTGCATGTAATTCCATTCTGAAATTGTGAGCTTTTCAGTTCCTGTTAGAAATGGAAGTGCAGAACACTGTTAAATCCAGCACAGCCATTGGCTGCACACTCTAGTGACCTATTTATAACTGTCTCTAATTGGCCACAGCAGAGAAGGTAACACAAGTTACAACATGGCAGCTCCCAGTGTTTTATAGACACTAAAACTTTACACTTATTTTGTCACTTTTTAAACAACTAATGAAACTTTAAAAAAATACATCTACATGTTAGTTGTGGACTAATCTTTTCTTTGAATGCATCATTCTATCTAGCATGTATTTAGTGTTTAATGTCTCTTTAAGAGTCCTGGGCCATGCTAATAGGAGCATTAGTGCATCCCTGGAAAAAGAAGATCATTAGAGCAGCTTCTCAGCACACTATAGGCAACTGTACAAAATGACAGGAGTGGAGAACATTTACATTATCTTTAGCAAAAACAAATGTAAATGTTAAAGAATATTCAGTGCAGCACTTGAATATTATAAAAAACTAATTTTTCAAAATTTTCGTTCTGAATAATTTGTCCAAAATTAATTATTTAGTGCTGCACAAGTCTAAAAACTAGGCAAGGTTATATTTGATGCCCCTTTTTATACATGGCAGTACCTTACTAGCTTTTGTTGAGTTAACCCCTTAAGGACCAGCGACGTACCCTGTATGTCGCTGGCCTTTTTTTGGGACTTGATTGTTTTTTAGCGCGGTCTTGCCACCAGCGTTGAGACTGCTCTATTCCACAAAGCCTGCTGGAGGGAGGGTATTAATAGCGTCTTCTTGCTAGACTTGTGCTATTATGTCCTGAAAAAACCCTTAATGACCAGTGACATACAGGGTACATTGTGGCCATTAAGGGGTTAAATTACAAAGTGATCCTGTCAAGTAAGACAAAGCTGAATCTAGAGCATATTTTTACTAAAGCCCTGTGTAGACAGAGATGTTTTAGTAATAATAAAAAACAAACAAACATATTTTTTTTAGAGCTGGAACCTTAAATACACATAGCTGAGACTATGTCAATCCATCAAATGCAAGAATTATTGATTATACTACAACATAGGTGTTTCTCACTTTAGATGTCGTTATACATTATGCTATTGGGACTACTGAACTTTTTGGGGGGAGTCTCTTTGACTTTAATTGTGATTTTTAAATTGCACATAACAATTTTTGTATATCTAAACAAATGTTCTATAATATAATCATATTTTATCAAATAACTTTTTTAATGCATACCAAGGTCTTTAGTATAACAGTTCAATATGTTCTGTATCCTGCCACTGAATTTTCTGTTTTTTAGGGAAAACCTGCTATTGCCAATATTGACTTGTTGTGTGAGCTAGTGAATCATTGCTGAAAGTAAGTATAATCAATACAATCATTGCATTTACTAGCAACAGTGTGTTAGGTTTCTGCTTCCTGATGTCTCATGTAACTAGTGAAAAAACAGGTTGTTGCTATTATAAATAAGTAATTAAAACATTTTACTATTAATAAAGAGTGTTCTATACTTACCCAGTGTGTCTGGATTCTTAATCATGCCATTGCAGACAAGGAATAAAACAAACCTAAAGGCATTTTGGGTCAGATTATGAGTGGAGCGCAAAATTGAGCTTTCGCAAGTGCAATATTTGCACTTCACTCAATACCAGCGCACGCAATTGTGCACTGGTATTTGAAGTGGCCCTAAATTGCTAGGAAGCTATGTGATCAATAGAGCCTCATTCTCATGCCATCAGACATGCGAAGGGGATAAGTCATGCAATTATGGCAGCAAATTGTAAATGTATATGTATGTATATATATATGTATATATTCCAAATTTGTTATGCTCCTGTAATTTGTAATTAAATTCAACTGTTTCAATTTACAGGTGCTGACAATATAGAAATCACACCGGCAACCAGTTAAAATGGTAAAAAATTGGCTCAGCCTTTCTGTTGTGTGTCTCTGTGTGCCACACTGTCATGATCCGGTGTACATGCGCTCAGGGCACAGACCCTCGGGGCAGTGGTAGGGATTTGGAGACACCGACCCCTGACCCGGGAAAGAGTATCCTGGACGTGGATAGATGATATTCTGTGATTCATAGTTGCTAGAAGTTATTGTAGAATAAATGGAGAGTGCAACATTCGTATACAATATATTCTGACTTCACTGTGACTTATAGTTAGTTAATAGGAGTAGCTGCAGGATTCAATGGGAAAAAAATATAGCAATGTGGAATGTTCAGGCTTCAGAGTAAACTGGTAAAAGATTGACACTTAGATGCAAACTAAGGTTTGTTGCAGGTTTGCAGTACATAATATTATATAGAGCTGTATGTCAGAATGAAACAGAGCAGCACAGGTGGTAGACAAGTTGCAAGTTTTAGGCATTAATTACATTTGTGCATATATATGCAAACTAAGGTTTGTTGCAGGTTCACAGTACATAATATTATATAGAGCTGTATGTCAGTAATAATCAGAGCAGCACAGGTGATAGTCAAGTTGCAAGTTTAAAGGCATCAATTACTGTTTGTGCATATATTGGAGAATCAAATGAAAGCTTTTAACTGAACACATAGATGCAGAGTTCTGAATATGTTAACATATTTGTAGAAGGATATTTCAGCTATGACAACTTGTTGAAGTTATAAAGTTATAGTTATAAAGTTCTGAATAAGATGCCGTTGTTATAATTAGAGAGTGATGATAACCAAAAGTATGCTTGATTTATAATAAAGTTCAGAGTTTGTTAAGTAGCAGTGTCCAGGAAACAGAAATGGAATTATTTGGATACTTGCGATTTGATGATTTTAGGCATAGGTAATAGAAAAGGCTGTAGCTTGAATAAGTTGGTAAATTCATGCAGGAAACAGTCACACACCTCTGTTGTTCATGATCCCAACTTCAAAGTTAATGCAAATCACATTAGGCCTGAGAAGACTTAAAAAGAGGCTGAGAGAATCAGGTGCATGAATGATTAATCAGGCAGGCAAGCTGAATGCAAATACTGCCCAAACCAGCTTGATTTGTCAGAAGCAGGGAAGGCAGTCTTAAAGGGACAGTGATGTTAGGCTGAGATATGTTACACACACTGAGCATGGAAAAGAGAAAGAGAGCAAAGAATTGTCTGAGGATTTGAGAACAAAAATTGTGGAAAAGCATGGGCAATCTCAAGCTTACAAATCCATCTCAAGAGATCTTAATGTTCCTACGTCCACTGTGCACAACATTGTCAAGAAGTTTACAGCCCATGGCACTGTAGGTAATCTCCCTGGATGTGGATGAAAGAGAAACATTGATCAAAGATTGCAACAAAGGATTGCTCTGAATGAAAAGGGAGGCTATCCTACCATATTGTCCCTTTTCATTCAGAGCAATCCTTTGTTGCAATCTTTGATCAATTTTTGACCCAGGAGGACCCCTCTGCTGACACAGACACATAAAAAAGCCATATTGGAGTTTGCCAAAACGTACTTAAGGAAGCCAAAATTATTTTGGGAGAATGTGCTGTGGACAGACGAAACAACATTTCAGCATTTTGGTAAAGCCCATCATTCTACTGTTTTCAGAAAAAGAAAGGAGGCTTTTAAAGAAAAGAATGCAGTCCCTACAGTCAAACATGATGTATGTTCACTGATGTTTTGGGGTTGCTTTGCTGCTTATGGCACTGGATGTCTTGACTGTGTGCATGGCATTATGAAATCCGAAGACTACCAAAGAATTCTGTGGTGCAATGTAGGGCCCAGTGTCAGAAAGTTGATTCTCCATCAGAGGTCATGAGTCTTACAGCAGGACAATGACCTAAAGCACACGTCAAAAAGCACCCAGAAATTGTTTAAGACAAAGCACTGGAGAGTACTGAACTGGCCAGCAATGAGTCCAGATCTGAATCCCAAAGAGCACCTGTGGAGGTATCAAAACAGCAGTTGGAAAAAGGAACCCTTCCAATATGAGAGACCTGGAGCAGTTGGCGAAAGAAGAGTGGTCCAAAATTCCAGTAGAGAGGTGTAAGAAACTCATTGATGGTTACAAGAAGCAATTGATTTCAGGTATTTTTTTCCAAGGGGTGTGCTACCAAATATTCAATTGAGGGTGCCAATAATTTTGTCCAGTCCATTTTTGGAGTTTTGTGTGGAATGTGTCAGATTTGGCTTTTTTTTCTCCACTTTTTGTGTCATACAATACAAACAAAAGAAATAAACATGATAATGCCTAAATATTTGTAATTGCAACAATTCTGGGCAAAGTTATGCATTATCTTACAGAAATGCAGGGGTGCCAATATTTTTGGCCATGACTGTATATGTATGTGTATATACACATATTAACACATAATTATATATGTATATAAACATATACATATATATTTACTGTGAACACACAGTTTCCATAGACCGCTATGTAAAGGCACTTCAGTGCAGTTTTTTTCCAAAAAAACAAAGACCAGCCAACTATAGACCCCCAAAACTGCCTGGTGCAGTTGATTTATTCAAAAATAAAAATGCTACAATTTTTATTTTTAATAAAATACACACCAATGTATTTTGGGAGCATTTGGGGCACATTTAAAAAATTAACCAGAGATCTAATTTATGCGCTAATTGCTACCGCGAACTTGCAGTAGCAATAACCAGCCACTTGTAATAGCTGGTTATTTATCACATGCCTGAAAATGAGCAAATTTGTAATTTATTCCTTTTTGAGCACCTATTAAACTATTGAGCTTATGTCTAAATAGAATTTTCCTGTAAGGGTATTAAACTTATCAATCATACTATATATCTATACCTATGTATCTATTCCTATAGATATATAGATATATATATTTTTTTCATTAACATTATCATATATATATATATATATATATCCTATATTATAAAAGGCCAAGTGTTTGTCTGAAGCCGTCATGCACAGTAGAGACAAACACTTGGCCTTAGATCCCTGCATGCGCACCTCCGTAGTTTAAGTAGCGCACAGCTGAGCATAGACCTTCGCGCGCGCACCCACCCGATCAGATACAGGAGAGAGAGAGAGAGAGAAAGACCCCGCTGTACTGCACAACATGGCCCGTGTGAACGGGCTTTAGGACTAGTATATATATATATATGGCTAGATTATGAGTTTTGCGGTATTAGTGAAAAAGCAGCATTAAGGCTCATAATGCTGCTTTTCACTACCGCTGGTATTACGAATCTTGCAGGTTTAGGGGCACAATACACTTTTTTAACCGTACCACAAATTAAGTTACGCAATTTGCGTAAAGTCTTTTTTCAATGGGACTTCCATAGCGCTGGTATTACAAGCTTTTTCTGGGAGGTCAAAAAGTAAGCGGTACAGCCTATCCCACAAGATTCGGAACACAATCTAAAGTTTGTAGTTATGAGTTTTATGCTACAAAGCTGTGTTAAAAAGTACACCAACACCCATAAACTACCTATTAACCCCTAAACTGAGGCCCTCTCACATCGAAAACACTAAAATAAAATTATTAACCCCTAATCTTTCACTCCCGACATTTCCGCCACTAGAATAAATATATTAACCCTTAAACCTCCGCACTCCCGCATCGCAAACACTAGTTAAATATTATTAACCCCTAATCTGCCGCCCCTAACATTGCCACCACCTACCTTCATTTCTTAACCCTTAATCTGCCGCTCCAGATATCGCCGCCCCTAGAATAAACATATTAACCACTAAACCGCCGCAATCCCGCATCGCAAACACTAGTTCAATATTATAAACCCCTAATCTGCTGTCCCTAACATCGCCGCAACCTGCATTACAGTTATTAACCCCTAATCTGCTGCCCCAACTTCTCCGCCACTATACTAAATGTATTAACCCTTAAACCTAAGTCTAACCCTAACACCAACTAACTTAAATATAATTAAAATAAATCTAAATAAAAATTACTATTATTATCTACATTAAATTAAATTCCTATTTAGAACGAAATACTTACCTCTAAAATAAACCCTAAGCTAACTACAATATAACTAATAGTTACATTGTATCTAGCTAAGAGTTTATTTTTATTTTACAGGCAAGTTTGCATTTATTTTAACTAGGTAGAATAGTTACTAAATAGTTATTAACTATTTATTAACTACCTAGCTAAAATAAATTCAAATTTACCTGTAAAATAAAACCTAAACTGAGTTACACTAGCACCTAACCTTACACTACAATTAAATAAATTACCTAAATAAAATAAAATTACCTAAATTACAAAAAAAACTAACAATAAATTACACAAAATAAAAAAGACATTATCAGATATTTAAACTAATTACACCTAATCTAATAGCCCTATCAAAATAAAAAAGCCCACCCAAAATAAAAAAAAAAACCTAGCCTAAACTAAACTACCAATAACCCTTAAAAGGGCCTTTTGCGGGGCATTGCCCCAAATAAATCAGCTCTTTTACCTGTAAAAAAAAAATACAAACACCCCCCAACAGTAAAACCCACCACCCACACAACCAACCCCAAAAATAAAATCCTAGCTAAAAAAAACCTAAGCTCCCATTGCCCTGAAAAGGGCATTTGGATGGGTATTGCCCTTAAAATGGCATTTAGCTCTTTTTCAGTGCCCAAACCCTAACCTAAAAATAAAACCCACCCAATAAACCCTTAAAAAAACCTAACACTAACCCCCAACGATCCACTTACAGTTTTGAAGACCGGACATCCATTCTCAATGAAGCCGGGAGAAGTCTTCATCCAAGTGGCAAGAAGTCCTCAACGAAGCCGGGAGAAGTCTTCATCCAAGCTGGCAGAAGTGGTCCTCCAGACGGGCAGAAGTCTTCATCCAGACGGCATCTTCTATCTTCATCCTTCCGATGCGGAGCGGCTCCATCTTCAAGACATCTGGCATGGAGCATCATCTTCTTTCCATGGCTAATGATGAATGAAGGTTCCTTTAAATGACGTCATTCAAGATGGCGACCCTTGAATTCCAATTGAGTGATAGAATTCTATCAGCCAAATGGAATTAATCAGCCAATAGGATTGAGCTTGCATTCTATTGGCTGATTGGAACACCATCTTGGATGACGTCACTTTAGTTTAGGCTAGGGGTTTTTTTATTTTGGGGGGCTTTTTTATTTTGATAGGGCTGTTAGATTAGGTGTAATTAGTTCAAATATTGGATACTGTCTTTTTTTTATTTTGTGTAATTTTTTTTTTTTGCAATTTAGGTAATTTTATTTTATTTAGGTAATTTATTTAATTGTAGTGTAAGGTTAGCTGTTAGTGTAACTCAGGTTAGGTTTTATTTTACAGGTAAATTTGAATTTATTTTAGCTAGGTAGTTAGTAAATAGTTAATAACTATTTAGTAACTATTCTACCTAGTTAAAATTAATACAAACTTGCCTGTAAAATAAAAATAAACCCTAAGCTAGCTACAATGTAACTATTAGTTATATTGTAGCTAGATAAGGGTTTATTTTATAGGTAAGGATTTAGTTTTAAATAGGAATAATTTAGGTAATGATAGTAATTTTGATTTAGATTTATTTTAATTATATTTAAGTTAGTGGGTGTTAGGGTTAGACTTAGGTTTAGGGGTTAATAAATTTAGTATAGTGGCGGCGACGTTGGGGGCAGCAGATTAGGGGTTAATAAATGTAGGTAGGTGGCGGCGATGTTAGGGGCAGCAGATTAGGAGTTAATAATATTTAACTAGTGTTTGAGAGGTGGGAGTGCAGTGGTTTAGGGGTTAATATGTTTATTATAGTGGTGGCGATGTCCGGAGCGGCAGATTAGGGGTTAATAAGTATAATGTAGGTGTTGGCGATGTCAGGGGCAGAAGATTAGGGGTTAATAAGTTAAGAGCATGTAAAACCAGCTCACTGCTGCCTTAAGCAGCGCTGGTATTGAAGTGCGGTATGGAGCACAATTTTGCTCTATGCTAACTTCTTAGGGGTGTTTAGTCTCAGGGTTTATGTTAGGGTGTTAGGTGTAAACATAACTTTTGTTTCCCCATAGGAATCAATGGGGCTGCGTTACGGAACTTTAAGCTGCTTTTTTGAGGGTGTTAGGCTTTTTTTCATCCGGCTCTCCCTATTAATGTCTATGGGGAAATCGTGCAAGAGCATGTAAAACCAGCTCACTGCTGCCTTAAGCAGCGCTG
>NW_026512105.1:90000-100000 GCF_027579735.1 Bombina bombina
TGACTCATATTTCTGAAGCTTGGCATTCTGATGAGATGCACTAAGATCCAACTCCTGCCTGCCACATCTTATAATGAGTTTTTCAAATATCTCCGAACGGATTTACCATTCCCACGGATGAAAAGTCTTTCTGCTCAGAAAATACGCCTCCAAGTTTTCAACACCTGGGATGTTTATTGACGACAGATAATAATAGTAAGCCTCTGGTCACTGAATTATCTTTGATACTTTTGTCATTACTATTGAACTCCTTATTCCTCCCTTATAATTGATGTAAGCTAAAGTCGTAATTTTGTCCGACTTGAATTTGATGAATTTGGCCATGGCAAACTACTTCAAAGCCTGAAGCTCATCAAAAATTAATCTCAACTCTAGGATATTGATTGTAAGTAGACTCCGATCAAGTCCACAATCCCTGAGCCATCATGGAGTTCCAGGTTGCTCCACATCACATCAGGCTGGTGTCCGTTGTCAATATCACCCACGAGGGTCTGTGGTAGAACGTCCCTTGGGACAGATGATCCTGCGACAAACACCAAAGAAGAGAATCTCTTGTCTCCTGATACATATCTATTTGAGTAGATAAATTTGTATACTCCCCATTCAACTGTCTTAACATGCTCAGCTGTAGTGGTCTGAGATTAAAACGAGCAAATGTAATGATGTCCATTTTCGCAACCATCAATTCAATGACCTCCATGAACTGGGTCACTGATGGCCCATGATTGGACTGAATGGCTCGGCATGTATTCTGAATCTTTAACTTTCTGACTTCCGTCAAAAAGATCTTCATGGATAGATAGTCGATTAGAGTTACCAAAAAAAAGGAACCCTTGTCTGTGGAACTAGTGAACTCTTTTCTAGATTCACTTTCAACCTGTGAGTCCTTAGAAAGGAAAGAACAATTTTGGTATTAGACTTTGTAAAAAGATAAGACGACGTATGGATCAGAATATCATCAAGATAAGGAACAAATTCAATGCCCCGTGGTCTTAGAACTTCAAATCTGAAACCCCATAACCTTTGTGAAAATTATTGGTGACATGGCCAGACCAAAAAAAAATGGCTATGAACTGATTTTTTTTTTAAAAAAGGGCTAATTGGAGGAAATTGTGATGATTTTTGTTGATAGGAACATGTAGATATGCATCCTTTATATCCACGGTAGTCATAAATTGAGCCTCCAGGATCAATGGAAGAATGGTACTAATAGTTTCCATTTTGAAAGATGGAATTTATTAAAAAAAATTTAGTCATTTTAGGTCTATAATAGGTCATAAATTCCCTCTTTTTTGTGAACTACAAAAAGATTTGAGTAAAAACACCAGAACCTGTTCATGTATTGGAATGGGGACATATGACTCCCATGGAAGCAAGGTCTCTTAGACAATGTAAGAATGCCTCTCTTTTTATCTGGTCTGCAGATAATCTTGAAAGAAGATACATTCCTCTTTGGGAAGATTTTTTGAACTCTAAATGTTATCCCTGAGACACAATTTCCATTGTCAAAGGATCCTGAACATCTCTTATCCAGGCCTGGACAAACAGAGAAAGTCTGCCCACCACAAGATCCTTTCCTGGATCAGGGGCCGACCCTTCATTCTTACTTTGTAGCAGCAGCAGACTTCTTGAATTGTTTAACCTTGTTCAATGACTGATTGGGCTTCCAAGTTGACTTTGTTTGTGAATAATTCACTTCCAGCTTAGCAGGAGAAGAGGGAAACTCCCTTGAAATTCCAAAAGGAACAAAAATTATTCTGTTGACCTCTCTTTTTGGACTTTTTATCCTGAGGGCGGAGATGACCCTTGCCTCCTGTTATGTCAGAAATGATCTCCTTAAAGTCAGACCCGAATAGGGTCTTCCCCTTGTAATAAATAATCAAAAGCTTAGATTTGGATGACACATCCGCAAACCAAGATTGTAACCATAAAGCTCTGCGTGCTAAGATGGCAAAACCTAAACTCTTATCCGCCAATTTAGTAATCTGCAGGGAAGCATCCTTAATAATAAATTAGCTAATTTAAGAGCTTAAATCCTATCCTGTATCTCTTTCAAAGGAGTCTCCATCTTAAGTGACTCTTCCAGAGCATTAAACAAATAAGCGGCCGCAGTGGTGACTGTTACAATGCAAGACGCAGGTTGTTACAGGAATTCTTGATGAACGAAAATTTGCTTAAGACCAGCCTCCAAATTCTTAATCATAGGGTCCTTAAAAGCACAACTATAATCAATCGGAATAGTAGTATGCTTGTCCATAGTAGAAAACAGCACCCTTAGCCTTACGGACCATCTGCCAAGAATCTCTAATATCATTGGCCATAAGATTTTTTTTTTTTTTAAATTTTAGAATGAGAAAAGGGAATACCTGGTCTCTACAATTTTTTTGCAATAATCTCAGAAGTCCTTTTATGGACTATAATGAAATCCGATTATGAAGAAACTTACAAATATCTGTCCTATTTACTCAATTTATGAGTATTTATGAAGGGACCAATATTGATTCATAATCATCCGGAGTAACCAACACCTTTCTCTGCCAAAAAAAATAAGTTTTCAAGTTTAAATCTGAAAGTATCTACATCAGAGGTAAAATACTCCATGAATCAAACAGTTTATCTTCTTAGAGTTCTGCAGTACTCTCCAACTCAGAACCCCTGAAGGGTACTTCAGTAATCGCCTTCAAAGAATTAGAGAAAGATTTGACATAGTTGTCCTGTCTTGAACGCTTGGCGTGCAAAATGGGCAAATTAAATAATGCTTCAGAAAGTGTAGAGTATATCACTTCAGGTATGTCTTAACGTAAAAGCTGCATAAACCGATGAAATACATGTTGCCGCTTGAGCTGTGACGTATGTGGAGAAACTTGCGGCATGCTCTACATCTCATCTGTAGACTATTGAGAAGCATCCATCTTATTCAAAGTTTCCTAAAAATGTATTTCTTTTCAAATAATATATATATATATTAATTTTCTATCTAAAATTCAAGGTACTCTAAATACATGATGGACAAAATGGAGCAAGGGGTTCCTCAGTGGCATACAATCAAATAGCACATGTAACAGTTTGGATATCATCATTATCAATGATAAGCAAGAAGTAATTTGGTCAACAGAATAGGATCTTGAATTAGCCAACTAGTCTACAGACAATTTTTGAACTGATCATACAGTGTGTCTGTAAATATTAACATTCAGTTTTTTCGAATAAAATAAGCCTTTGTAAATTGCAATTTTTTTTCAGAACCTCGCCTCCATAGCTCTACTGAGGTAAATACCTGCCTCCACGGTCCTCCGACCATACTATAACATTCGCACCGGTTGAATCATTGGATACATAACTAAGACTGCTCTCTCCTTGCTAATGCGGTTGCGGCTTTAAAACTGAACCTTTTTCCTTTCTTGACTTGCGTAATCTGCGCTGCAAAAGGACAAGAATGCCAAAGCAAGTCCCACCAAAAATGTGTGTCGAATTAGCCTGTACTCCACGCGTCAAGGAACTAGCAATATTAAATTGAGTCCTCAGCGCGACGTGAAAGTTTTTTCACTAGAAGAATAAAAAATATGTCTGCACACAAACATAAACCCGAGTAATCACACAGCCGCAAACCGGAGTGCAATAACAATACTCAGGTACCCCTGCGTCAAAGTATAAGCATCTCTTAGTATCACATAAGCCCCATGATCACATAGGCTATTATAGGTTAGTTGAAAATTAAGCACTTAGTTTTGGTTGACCTGTACCTCAGTACTACAACCTCACACACACTGTAACAGAAGCAACCCTGTCCTTTTGTTAAAGGGCTCTTGTTCGCAACAGATCACAAGCACACAGTCCATTCTGAGCAAGCCAATGTCCCAGAAATTAAAGACTGCACTTACCTCATTGCTGATGAACAGCATGAGAAGTTCCACAAGATCAGAGGTCTTCTCAATCTAGTAGCTCTATGGACATTGAAGGTCCTTAGTTAATATATGCTAAGACCATCAGTATAAAAAAAAGGTAGCACTATTATGGGAGGCACAATGAGGGAAAAACCCCACCAGTTCCTTTTGATTTAAAGCCACCCGTAGGTCTACTCTAGAGGCTGACATGGATTACGGCTATACCCTATTTTAAAAATAGAACACTTTAGTACCATTTTAAAAATAATAAACTCTAGATTGAAGAATATAAACTAACACCTCACTTTAGCTCTTACTATCACTAACACAGGCAAAGAGAATGACTGAATTGGGAGGGAATAGAGGAGCTATATATACAGCTCTGTTGTGGTGCTCTTTGCCTTCTCCTGCTGACCAGGAAGCGATATCCCACAAGTAATAATGAAATCCTTGAACTCATCGTATCTTTTAAAAGACACAAATTTTTGCTCTTCATAAAGATGACCTAGGATATAAGAAGATTTCCAAGACCCTGAAACAGACCTACAGCATGTTGATAAAGACCAAAGAGTTGATTGTACATGCTCAGCGTCATATTATAGAGGTGTATTTTGTAAATAGATGTATAAGTGCTTGCAAGCATTGCTGCAGAGGTTGAACGTGGTGGTGGTCAGCCTGTCTGTGCTCTGATCATACGCCACACACTGCATCAAATTGGGTCTGCATGGCAGTCATAGCTGAAGGAAGCTAGGGAGAGATAGTACTGGCGCTAACAGCTAGGTAGTGATTAAATAAATAATGTGAGTAATTCTCAAGGTAAGCAAGGGAGTGATTATACACCTAAATGCAAAAGTGACAATAGTCTATTAATATGGATAATAATCAAGAGCAAATAGCAAATAAGACAAAAGGTCAAAAAATTAATAAAAAACTAGAATGTTTATTGCAAAAAATATAAGAATATAACAATAAGGCCTAAATAAAATTGCACATATGTGTCTGGTGTGTAGTGGAACAATTGAATAACCTAGCTCTAAAGATGAGCTCGAACAAGCAAATAACAATAGGTAAGTATATCAACTATCCTACACATTAATGTCTGGTTAATCCTAAATAAGAACAATATAGCAAAGATATCAATAGTAATCACAAAGTTACACTTAAGTTAAGAATGTTAAAAATACATACAACCAAATAAATACAAATATTGGCAGGGGCTGACGTCCCGTAATAAAATACAATAATAAAATAAGGCAAATTAGTTAAAAAGCACAATAGTAAAAAAGCTGAAGTAAAACTAATTAAGCAAGTGGTAGCTGCCAAAAAATGACAGAGTCTATCTATGCAGACAGGTAATAAAGTGCGATTGACCGGTCATAAGTACAAGTGGTAATACGATCAAGTAAGGGCTTAATGCAGATTGTGAACAGTTCACTCTCATATGCTGTTGATCGTTGCTCAGATGAGTATTGGATCACACTAGCATATGAGAGGGGTACCTGAGGTGGCCGGCGTTATGTCCGTTGGTGGGGGGTGGCTGCCAGGAGCCGTGCACTCTTAGCAATACTCAAGTGCTGTGGGAAATCCCCTTGTTGAATCTTTAGTTTTCTGGGTCTTTGTCACCTATCGCAGGCTGATTTTCTTTACCGCTATCCTCTGTGAAAGCGGTGTGCGGTGCAGGCTGCTTAGGCTATTCGGTTACCTTGGCTGTAACAGAGTGGACGTCTCCGCTTACGTGTATTGAGGTTTGCGTGTGGTCGTCAACAGCTGTGCTCAGGTTTGGGCTGTATCCAAAACAAAAGGAACCGATTCAGGAGCAGAGGCTATCCAAAACAAAAGGAAGCCTCTTCTAATGATGATGCACAAGAAAACAGTCGTACAGTTTGCTAAAGACAAGCAGACTAAGGACACGGTTTACTGAAAACATGTTCAATGGTTCGATGAGACCAAGATAAAGTTATCTGGTTCAGATGGTTTCAAATGTGTGTGGTGGCAACAAGTTGAGTACAAAGACAAGTCTGTAATCACTACAGTCAAGCATGGTAGTTGAAATGTCATGGTCTGGGCCTGCATGAGTGCTGCCTGCAGTTGGCAGCTACAGTTTATTAAGAGATTTAATTAAATACCTACTTGTACTGTGACATATTGAAGCAGAGCATGATCCCTTCCCTTTGGACACTGGGCAAGCAGGGCAGTGTTCGAACTTAAACCATAACAGAACAAAAAAATGACCACTGCCATTGATAAAGAAGGTGATGCTAAAGTTAATGGACTGTCCAAGCATATCTCCAGACCCTAAACACTATTGAGCATCTGTGTGGCATCATCAAACGGAAGTGTGGGTAAGCAGAATCTCTTTAATATCCAACTTCTCAGTTATGTTGGCACGGAGGAGGGCTCCATTTTCAACCATTTTGAAGCTCTGGTGAAATCCATGCCAAAAGCATTGCTTGAAAATAATTGTGGTGACATAAAATAGACAATTTGGACAAATTTCTACATTTCAATTGAGGCTTGTACTCACTTTTAATATAATTAAACAATTTTTTTATATATATATATATATATGTTTATAATTAAATCAAAATAGTTGTATTAAAAATATTTAGATACACATAGAATTATATTATATATTAAATTGATATATTATATATATGTTATTAAATAATATATATTCTTTTTTATAAACCAATTTTTTTTTTTTTTTAAACATTTTTAGAATGCCAAAGTGTTTCATTAAAGGATGTGCTACAAAACAGATTAAAAATAGAGAATGGAAAACATTTCTTTACATTGTTTCCCAAAAATCTCCACATAGAATTAAATTATGTTAGAGAGCACTGGAGAACATTACGAAGACATTGATGCTTTTATTAATCTAATAATTCAAAAGCAAAAAAACACTACTTATAGAATATGTTCAAAACATTTTTCAAAAGATAGTTTTGAAATAATTGGGTCCCGTATGCTTTTAAAAAAAAATGGCATTACCTTCAATATTTCCATCAAAAGAAAAAAAAGATGTAATCCTTTAATAAATTCTTCACTACTTGTATCAAATTTAGAAAAAAAAAATACTGAAGGAAATGCTAATAAAATATTGAATGTTACAAGGGTTTTTTCAGAAAGCAACCTTATACCAATATATGATGATCTAAATACTACTAATCAAACGTATAAACAAAAAAGTTTTATTACCACATAAAATAATTTTGAATCTTCAGAATCTTTTTAAAAAAAAAAGGAATTACCTGAAAAAATAATTTCTGCAAGAAGTATTATACCAATTGATAATTTTCATTTTCAAAAGAAATCATTCAAAAAAGACAAATAAGTTATTGTCAATGAATCTAAATTTAACAAGAAGAAACAGTTTTGTGAACTAATAAAATTTTTAATTTAGAAGAATTTAATAACTCCAATTCAGTTGAAATATTAAATTCAAAGTTAATATTATCTTCAACTTTGATAAATATTATAAAAAAAATAATTTAAATTGTATTTCAAGAAATCAATATTTCTAAAGAAACTTCTGTTGATAGCAATGTACTTGTTAATAAAGAAAAATCATTTACAATTAAAATGTAATTCAAAAATCTCCTATTAAAAGAAAATTACAAAAGATTCTACCTCGTCCAAGTCCAAAAACGGTTTATGGATCAAAAATATTATCATTTCAATGTTCAGTTTTAAAAAAAAAAACAATAATTAAAAAAAACTAATAAAAAAGGTAATAAAAGGAACAAGAGTACAAGCACTGGAGTTTTCATTAAATTCAGATCAATAGGAACGTGGACAGGGCCTTATGATTTGTTTTTATGTCAGAAATAGAGACATATAATATGCAATCTTTATATAGGCCAAACATACCAGATTTGACAGTTCAACAATCACCACCATCAAATACAAAATTAATCTCTAACCAAACAATAGAATCAACAATTTCTTCTACATTACTAGAAGATAATGTTGATATATTAAATGAAATTGAAAGATTAGCAGATAATAGTCTTATAAATTCTAATTTTTCAGAACTTATGTCCCCTTTTAGTGAAATTTCAGAATCTAGTAATATAGATAAAAATGATTTAGAATATGTTCAAGAAACTGATAGTTTCAGAATCAGAAGACATCTCTGATTCACTTTCTGATATTCAAGAAGACGTTGTTAGAGAAAGAAAATTATTGTTTTTGAAACTTGTTTAAATAAATTACTTTTTTTTCTTAAAATGTCAACATCAACCATATTGCAACTGCGATATATTAGAAAAAACTAAGACAGTAATTTGGAACATCTCTTATTGTTTATGGTGAATGTGTTGTCGGCCCATAAATCAAAGTATGGCAAAGTCAACCTTATGTTTCACAGATTCCAGCAGGAAATGTCCTTTCTTGTGCATCATTGTTGTTTAGTGGCAACCATTTCGAAAAATTCGTGAATTTTTTTTGAAATTTTTGGAGTCCCATTTGTTTCATCTTCAACTTATGCAATATATCAAAAAAAATATTTTTTTGGTGCTATTGATTTTGCTTGGAAAGAGGAAAGAAAAAATGTATTGAAAACACTCAAAAAGAACCCTTATGTTTATTGGGGCGACGGTCAATGTGACAGCCCGGGGTTCTCTGCCAAGTATTGTACCTATACAATAATGGACGATTCAACTAAAAAAATTATTGAGTTCCAAACAATGCAAGGTTACAGAATGTACTTCTTCTGTAGCTATGGAGAAAAAAAGGGTTTAGAAGGTGTATAAATAATATTCTAAATGAAGATTTAAAAATAATGTATATCGCAACAGACAGACACGTGTCGATTAGAAAACTTATTAGAGAGGATTATAATTCAATCGCCCATCAATTGATATCTGGCATTATGCCAAAAGCTTGAATAAAAAACTGTTAAGATAGCCAACAGAAAAGAAAACAAGATTTGGTACCTTGGGTACCTACCATTTTAGGCATTTTTGGTTTTCAACTGCTTATTGTAAAGGAAATAAAGATTTACTACAAGAGATATGGACTTCAATTCTTTTTCACATTACAAATTGCCATTCATGGAATGATGGAAATTACATGAATGGTTGTTTACATGCTGAACTAACAGAACAAAAATAGCACAACGCAACTGGATAAGAAAAGGATCAAATACATTTACAGATCTGTGTATGGTTATAAATAGTAAAGAAATTTTGAAAGACCTTGAACACCTAAAAGAATTTTGCCATACTGGCCATTTAGAAGTATTCCATAGTAAAATCTTGAAATATCGACCAAAAAGAGTACATTTTAAAAATTGATGCAATGGAGGCAAGGACAAATTAGCTATTCTCTCCCATAACGCCAATGTAGATAGACCATTTGCCAGAGTTGGAGGATACAAAAATAGTGAAGATAAAGAATTTGAAATCAAATACAAGGCTTTCTTTTCAAAATTAAGAAAACAATGGCAGGTAAAACCCCAATATGAATCAACAACATCTGATCTCGTGTTACCTATTGTTGACTTAGTAGTTCTACTAATAACAGGAATGTTTGTCAAGTGACTGGCAGTCACGTTCAGAATCACTTCCTCAAAATATTGCACCTACTCCATGTCCTCCAATTTCAGAACTCATTGAACAACATTGCTCTCGTTTTAAGTCTTCAGAGAAATATAAGTTTGAAGATAAATTAAAATAACGAAAACATTTGAAAAATAAATGTAAGCATTGCTTCTAAAAAGAAAAAAAAACAATGATTTTCTTATTAGTTTTTAAAAACTTTATTAATAGTATTAACATATATTCAAAATGTTTTATTAACAGTTGAATTTCTTTGTGCGAAGTAAATAATACTTGCATATTATAAATGAAAACATGTATTCATATTGGTTTACAAACTATTAAATGTTTATATAACATCTTTAATTAAATAAAAATAGTCTTTGATGACACAAACTTGTTTTAACTAAAGTGGACACATAAATGATTTATTTTGTATTATATTTAAATAAATTTGCATTAGAAAATACAAATATTAGAATATACCAACACGTGTATTATAATGTTTAAATACATAACCAACACAAGATTTATTGCCTGTTGTTATGGACAGTCTGTGATAATCCTCCAAATGTT
>NW_026512105.1:107500-112715 GCF_027579735.1 Bombina bombina
ATATATATAATATATATGAACAAACATTATAAAAATGAAATAATATATATTAAAAAAGACAAAAGTACATATATAGATTAAAAAAAAACATAGAGAGAAATAAAAAAAAAGAGAAAGATGAAAGATATTAAAAATTAGAGAGAACTAGAGTGCTAAAGAGAGAGAAGTAGAGAGAGACAGAAAAAGAGATATTTTTTTTAAAAAGGGGAAAAAATAGAGAGTTAGTAAAATAAAGAGCAATTGAAACAAAAGATAAAGAGAGAAAAATGGATAAAGAAAAAGTGGGAAAAAAAGAGTGAAAAGAGTAAACGAAAGAAAGAGAAAGACAATGTGAAGAATAAGAGAAGTAGAGAGAGAGAGAGACAGAAAGAGAGAGATCCATTTAAAAAATATTGAAAAGAAGAGAGAAAGAGAGAGAGAGAGGAGAGAGAAATAGATAGGGAGGAAAAAAAGAGATGGATAGATAAATGTAAAAGAGACAGATTAATTAAAAAAAATAAAAAATAAAGAGAGAATAAAAAGGCAGTTATAGGTACTGGCAGACAGCTTCCAGTACCTAATATGGCGGAAAAAGTGAGGAGGTATAACAGAGCTGTTGGATGGTTGATCATAGACAGAGGTAAAGGGTCAAAGGAAGAGAGAGACATAGGTGGATAGGGACAGAGGGGGATAGGACAGATGGAGAGAGACATAGGGGGATAGGGACAGAGGGATAGGGACGACGAGGGAGAGAGGACATAGGGGGATATATCTCCTTATGTCTCTCTCCCTATCCTTCTGTCGCCTATCCCCCCTGTCCTCTCTCCCCTCTGTCTCTCCCCTCTGTCTCTCTCCCTCTGTCTCTATCCCCTCTGTCCCTATTCCTCTATGTCTCTCTAACTCTGTCCCTATCCCTCTGTCTCTCTCCCTCTGTTCCTATTCCTCTCTTTGTCCTAGAGACAGAGGGAGAGAGACAGATGGAGATGGACAGAGGGGGATAGGGACAGAGGGGGAGAGAGACAGAGGGATAGGGACAGAGGGAGAGAGACATAGGGGGATATGGACAGAGGGAGAGAGACAGAGGGGGATAGGGACAGAGAGAGAGATAGCGGGATAGGAACAGAGGAATAAGGACAGAGGGAGAGAGACATAGGGGGAATAGGGACAGAGGGATATGGACAGAGGGGAATAGGGACAGAGGGGGAAAGGGACAGAGGGGGATAGGGACAGAGGGGGATAGGGACAGAGGGAGAGAGACATAGGGGGATATGGACAGAGGGATAGGGACAGAGGGATATGGACAGAGGGAGAGAGACATAGGGGGAATAGGGACAGAGGGGGATAGGGACAGAGGGAGAGAGACATAGGTGGATATATCTCCTTATGTCTCTCTCCCTATCCTTCTGTCCCTATCCCTCTGTCCCTATCCCCCTCTGTCCCTATCCCCCTCTGTCCCTATTCCCCTCTGTCCCTATTCCCTCTGTCCATATCCCTCTGTCCTATCCCTCTGTCCATATCCCCCTATGTCTCTCTCCCTCTGTCCCTATTCCCCTATGTCCCTATCCCTCTGTCCCTATCCCTCTGTCCCTATCCCCCTCTGTCCCTATTCCCCCTATGTCTCTCTCCCTCTGTCCATATCCCTCTGTCCCTATCCCTCTGTCCATATCCCCCTATGTCTCTCTCCTCTGTCCCTATCCCCCTCTGTCCCTATCCTCCTCTGTCCCTATTCCCCTCTGTCCATATCCCTCTGTCCCTATCCCTCTGTCCATATCGCCCTATGTCTCTCTCCCTCTGTCCCTATTCCCCTATGTCTCTATCCCTCTGTCCCTATCCCCCTCTGTCTCTCTCCCTCTGTCTCTCTCCCTCTGTCCCTATCCCCCTGTTCCTATGTCCCTAGGACAAAGAGAGGAATAGGAACAGAGGGAGAGAGACAGAGGGATAGGGACAGAGGGATAGAGACATAGGGGAATAGGGACAGAGGGAGAGAGACATAGGGCGATATGGACAGAGGGAGAGAGAGGAGAGGGAGGGAGACAAGGGAGGGAGACAGAGGGAGGGTGACAGAGGAGAGAGACAGAGGGAGAGAGACAGAGGGAGAGAGACAGAGGGAGAGAGACAGAGTGGGATAGGGACAGAGGGATAGGGACATAGGGGGATAGGGACAGAGGGAGAGAGACATAGGGGGATAGGGACAGAGGGGGATAGGGACAGAGGGGGATAGGGACAGAGGGGGATAGGGACAGAGGGATAGGGACAGAGGGATAGGGGGATATATCTCCTTATGTCTCTCTCCCTATCCTTCTGTCCCTATCCCTCTGTCCCTATCCCCTCTGTCTCTCTCCCTCTGTCCCTATCCCTCTGTCCCTATCCCTCTGTCCCTATCCCTCTGTCCCTATCCCCTGTCCCTATCCCTCTGTCCCTATCCCCCTCTGTCCCTATCCCCCTATGTCTCTCTCCCTCTGTCCCTATCCCCCTCTGTCCCTATCCCCCTCTGTCTCTCTCCTCTGTCCCTAGGACAAAGAGAGGGATAGGAACAGAGGGAGAGAGACATAGGGGGATTTGGACAGAGGGATAGTGATAGAGGGAGAGAGACAGAGGGGGATATGGACAGAGGGATAGTGATAGAGGGAGAGAGACAGAGGGTGATATGGACAGAGGGATAGGGACAGGGGAGAGAGAGATAGGGGGATAGGAACAGAGGGATAAGGACAGAGGGATAGGGACATAGGGGGATAGGGACATAGGATCAGAGGGATAGGGACAGAGAGAGAGACGAGGGGGATAGGGACAGAGGGGGATAGGGACAGAGGGGGATAGGGACAGAGGGGGATAGGGACAGAGGGTAGGGAAAGAGGGATAGGGAAAGAGGGAGAGAGACATAGGGGGATAGGGTCAGGGGGACAATGATAGAGGGATAGGGTCAGGGGGACAATGATAGAGGGATAGGGTCAGGGGGACAATGATAGAGGGATAGAGACAGGGGGACAATGATAGAGGGACAATGATAGAGGGACAGGGGGACAATGATAGAGGGATAGGGACAGGGGATAGGGACAGAGTGGGATAGGGACAGAGGGGGATAGGGACAGAAAGATTTGGATATTGAGATAGGAACATGGATAAAGGGATAGAAGAAAATATATATTTATTTCATTCAAATTATTGGGAAATGTACATGGAATTTACAACTTGATATAATATAATTGACTGCAGAATTATTGTTGAGTGACACACATGAAACTATGACGAAAGTTTGTTTGCTTTAGCAATATTAAAAAAGTAATTGATCAAGAAAGCATTTTATATAAGCAAACATCAAATAAAGTAATCAGAGTGGGATTGGAAAATAAGTTTACTGAATACAGAACGTGAATCAGCTCAACATTTGCTATGATCCACCACAAATAACCCTCCTTGCACTACACACAAAAAAAGAGCATAACAGCTAAACACTATTCCCTAGTAGCCACACCATTTTATTTTTATGTCGCAAGTACAGCAAATGGAGGGAACATTTGTAAAAACATTTTTAAAAGATTGCTGCCTCATAGCTTAGCATGTCCGTACTGCGGAATCAAACGAAGATATAAAAAAAAAATATTTTTCAAAATAAATGATCTCCGGAGCCGGTTCCCCCTCAAGATGACACTAAAACAACAAGATTTAGATTTCTGTTAATGCATCCACAGATGAATAGATTTAGTAAATAATAAATCTTATCAAACAAAAAAATAATAATTTTGTATTCTATTGCAGTCATTTTTTTTACAATTGAGAGCTATAGAATGCAAAAGATTTTTTTTTTTTTTTGGTTGATACGATTTATTATTTACTAAATCTATTCATTTATGGATGCTATTTGACAAACTTTGATAAAAAAAATAATAATATATATATATATATATTATAAACAAAATACCTTAGCAGATCTAAAACTTGAAAATTTGAAGGTTGTGTAGAGCAGGACTGCCACTTCCTGAAGTTCCTGCAATGCGCAACTGAAATGAAATAAAAAAAAAAGCTAATAATCATGAACAACATGCGCGCACACGGGCTAATGCAATCTAATTAGCATATTACAGCTGATTGGACAAAAAAAAGCAGCATGAAAAAGAATATAAACTCGTTTTTCCTGAGGGGCGATATGAGAAATATTTTGAATAATTTGAAATTAAATTTACAGCAGGTTAAATGATTAATTTATTTTTCACTAATTAATATAATGATTATCTTATCTAATATAAATTTATGAGTTGTATTAAATAATTAATAAAAATTTTATGCTGGACAATCCCTTTAACAGAAATAATAATAATTACAAAAAGCACCATGGCCAGTTTTGCTATGCACTTCATTGTTACTGAAGGAAGGCTTTTTGTGTGGTGCAGTTTTAATGTTCCTGGGCAGTGGGCACATCTGACAGTTGCTTCCTCTGCGGACGCTCATGCTTGCAGGCTCCAGCAGGGGGCAGAGTTGCTATGTAGACTGTAACAGACTGGTACAGAAGATGATATATATAGTCACTGTACACAATATATACATCAATGTGCAGAATATAACCAACTCTTTGCAAGTAAAAAACAATATGTACTGATAAACTTGGCTTTAATTGCGTAATGCTATAAATTACCATT
Source organism: Bombina bombina (assembly GCF_027579735.1). NCBI lineage: Eukaryota > Metazoa > Chordata > Amphibia > Anura > Bombinatoridae > Bombina > Bombina bombina. The sequence continues at coordinate 112,114 of NW_026512105.1, forward strand.
TTTTTTTAACAACCTTATTGTGTCCCTCCCTTTACCACTAAGCCTCACCTTACCTAACCGATAGTAATAAAGTATGTCGTATAGGTTTCCGTATTTTTAAATAGGTTCGGTTTTTACTTCATCAAACGAACCGGATAATCTGCAGTGAGGTACAATGTAAAAAAAAAAAACAAAGAAAGTGTTGGTATAAAATTAAAGGGCTGTTATAGTAAATAAATTGTGTGCTCTAATTCATTGTCATTTTAAGACTAACGACCTTTAATGCTATGTATTTATTACCGCAAAGGGGCTACACATAGTAGAAGTACAGCTCAGGAACCGCAGAGCACTGCTGGCCCAGAATGGAAACTGCTGCTAAACCTGTCAGCAGTGCTAGTTAGTTACATAGCTGAGTCTTGGGACTAGCTCTGCTGATTGGATCAGCAGCAGTTTCCATTCAGGACCCAGTGGGTCCCAATCTGTAGTTCTACTATGTGTTTAACCCCTTTATGTGGGTTAAAAACCTAGCATTAAAGGGTTGCTAGCCTTAAAATTACACAATCTAACAAATAAGAGCATTTTTCTACTATAGTCTTAAAATAAATCTGTTAAGAGGTTAAGAC
>NW_026512106.1:0-5635 GCF_027579735.1 Bombina bombina
TAAGCCTAACGGCGCTATAGCTATATATTTTATATGAACAATTAAACTCTATGGCCTAGATTTAGAGTTCGGCGGTAAAAGGGCTGTTAACGCTCCGCGGGTTTTTTTTCTGGCCGCACCATAAATTTAACTCTGGTATCGAGAGTTCAAACAAATGCTGCGTTAGGCTCCAAAAAAGGAGCGTAGAGCATTTTTACCGCAAATGCAACTCTCGATACCAGAGTTGCTTACGGACGCGGCCGGCATCAAAAACGTGCTCGTGCACGATTCTCCCATAGGAAACAATGGGGCTGTTTGAGCTGAAAAAAAACCTAACACCTGCAAAAAAGCAGCGTTCAGCTCCTAACGCAGCCCCATTGTTTCCTATGGGGAAACACCTCCTAAGTCTGCACCTAACACCCTAACATGTACCCCGAGTCTAAACACCCCTAACCTTACACTTATTAACCCCTAATCTGCCGCCCCCGCTATCGCTGACCCCTGCATTACACTTTTAACCCCTAATCTGCCGCTCCGTAAACCGCCGCCACCTACGTTATCCCTATGTACCCCTAATCTGCTGCCCTAACATCGCCGACCCCTATGTTATATTTATTAACCCCTAATCTGCCCCCCACAACGTCGCCGACACCTACCTACACTTATTAACCCCTAATCTGCCGAGCGGACCTGAGCGCTACTATAATAAAGTTATTAACCCCTAATCCGCCTCACTAACCCTATCATAAATAGTATTAACCCCTAATCTGCCCTCCCTAACATCGCCGACACCTACCTTCAATTATTAACCCCTAATCTGCCGACCGGAGCTCACCGCTATTCTAATAAATGTATTAACCCCTAAAGCTAAGTCTAACCCTAACACTAACACCCCCCTAAGTTAAATATAATTTTTATCTAACGAAATAAATTAACTCTTATTAAATAAATAATTCCTATTTAAAGCTAAATACTTACCTGTAAAATAAATCCTAATATAGCTACAATATAAATTATAATTATATTATAGCTATTTTAGGATTAATATTTATTTTACAGGCAACTTTGTAATTATTTTAACCAGGTACAATAGCTATTAAATAGTTAAGAACTATTTAATAGTTACCTAGTTAAAATAATTACAAATTTACCTGTAAAATAAATCCTAACCTAAGATATAATTAAACCTAACACTACCCTATCAATAAAATAATTAAATAAACTACCTACAATTACCTACAATTAACCTAACACTACACTATCAATAAATTAATTAAACACAATTGCTACAAATAAATAACATTAAATAAACTATCTAAAGTACAAAAAATAAAAAAGAACTAAGTTACAGAAAATAATAAAATATTTACAAACATAAGAAAAATATTACAACAATTTTAAACTAATTACACCTACTCTAAGCCCCCTAATAAAATAACAAAGCCCCCCAAAATAAAAAATTCCCTACCCTATTCTAAAATACAAATATTACAAGCTCTTTTACCTTACCAGCCCTGAACAGGGCCCTTTGCGGGGCATGCCCCAAGAATTTCAGCTCTTTTGCCTGTAAAAAAAAACATACTATACCCCCCCCCCAACATTACAACCCACCACCCACATACCCCTAATCTAACCCAAACCCCCCTTAAATAAACCTAACACTACCCCCCTGATGATCTTCCTACCTTGTCTTCACCATGCCAGGTTCACCGATCCGTCCTGGCTCCAAGATCTTCATCCAACCCAAGCGGGGGCTAGACATCCACTGAAGAAGTCCAGAAGAGGGTCCAAAGTCTTCCTCCTATCCGGCAAGAAGAGGACATCCGGACCGGCAAACATCTTCTCCAAGCGGCATCTTCTATCTTCTTCCATCCGATGACGACCGGCTCCATCTTGAAGACCTCCAGCGCGGATCCATCCTCTTCTTCCGACGACTAGACGACGAATGACGGTTCCTTTAAGGGACGTCATCCAAGATGGCGTCCCTCGAATTCCGATTGGCTGATAGGATTCTATCAGCCAATCGGAATTAAGGTAGGAATTTTCTGATTGGCTGATGGAATCAGCCAATCAGAATATAGTTCAATCCGATTGGCTGATCCAATCAGCCAATCAGATTGAGCTCGCATTCTATTGGCTGATCGGAACAGCCAATAGAATGCGAGCTCAATCTGATTGGCTGATTGGATCAGCCAATCGGATTGAACTATATTCTGATTGGCTGATTCCATCAGCCAATCAGAAAATTCCTACCTTAATTCCGATTGGCTGATAGAATCCTATCAGCCAATCGGAATTCGAGGGACGCCATCTTGGATGACGTCCCTTAAAGGAACCGTCATTCGTCGTCTAGTCGTCGGAAGAAGAGGATGGATCCGCGCTGGAGGTCTTCAAGATGGAGCCGGTCGTCATCGGATGGAAGAAGATAGAAGATGCCGCTTGGAGAAGATGTTTGCCGGTCCGGATGTCCTCTTCTTGCCGGATAGGAGGAAGACTTTGGACCCTCTTCTGGACTTCTTCAGTGGATGTCTAGCCCCCGCTTGGGTTGGATGAAGATCTTGGAGCCAGGACGGATCGGTGAACCTGGCATGGTGAAGACAAGGTAGGAAGATCATCAGGGGGGTAGTGTTAGGTTTATTTAAGGGGGGTTTGGGTTAGATTAGGGGTATGTGGGTGGTGGGTTGTAATGTTGGGGGGGGGTATAGTATGTTTTTTTTTACAGGCAAAAGAGCTGAAATTCTTGGGGCATGCCCCGCAAAGGGCCCTGTTCAGGGCTGGTAAGGTAAAAGAGCTTGTAATATTTGTATTTTAGAATAGGGTAGGGAATTTTTTATTTTGGGGGGCTTTGTTATTTTATTAGGGGGCTTAGAGTAGGTGTAATTAGTTTAAAATTGTTGTAATATTTTTCTTATGTTTGTAAATATTTTATTATTTTCTGTAACTTAGTTCTTTTTTATTTTTTGTACTTTAGATAGTTTATTTAATGTTATTTATTTGTAGCAATTGTGTTTAATTAATTTATTGATAGTGTAGTGTTAGGTTAATTGTAGGTAATTGTAGGTAGTTTATTTAATTATTTTATTGATAGGGTAGTGTTAGGTTTAATTATATCTTAGGTTAGGATTTATTTTACAGGTAAATTTGTAATTATTTTAACTAGGTAACTATTAAATAGTTCTTAACTATTTAATAGCTATTGTACCTGGTTAAAATAATTACAAAGTTGCCTGTAAAATAAATATTAATCCTAAAATAGCTATAATATAATTATAATTTATATTGTAGCTATATTAGGATGTATTTTACAGGTAAGTATTTAGCTTTAAATAGGAATTATTTATTTAATAAGAGTTAATTTATTTCGTTAGATAAAAATTATATTTAACTTAGGGGGGTGTTAGTGTTAGGGTTAGACTTAGCTTTAGGGGTTAATACATTTATTAGAATAGCGGTGAGCTCCGGTCGGCAGATTAGGGGTTAATAATTGAAGGTAGGTGTCGGCGATGTTAGGGAGGGCAGATTAGGGGTTAATACTATTTATGATAGGGTTAGTGAGGCGGATTAGGGGTTAATAACTTTATTATAGTAGCGCTCAGGTCCGCTCGGCAGATTAGGGGTTAATAAGTGTAGGTAGGTGTCGGCGACGTTGTGGGGGGCAGATTAGGGGTTAATAAATATAACATAGGGGTCGGCGATGTTAGGGGTAGCAGATTAGGGGTACATAGGGATAACGTAGGTGGCGGCGATTTGCGGTCGGAAGATTAGGGGTTAATTATTTTAAGTAGCTTGCGGCGACGTTGTGGGGGGCAAGTTAGGGGTTAATAGATATAATACAGGGGTCGGCGGTGTTAGGGGCAGCAGATTAGGGGTACATAAGTATAACGTAGGTGGCGGTCGGCAGATTAGGGGTTAAAAATTTTAATCGAGTGGCGGCGATGTGGGGGGACCTCGGTTTAGGGGTACATAGGTAGTTTATGGGTGTTAGTGTACTTTAGGGTACAGTAGTTAAGAGCTTTATAAACCGGCGTTAGCCAGAAAGCTCTTAACTCCTGCTATTTTCAGGCGGCTGGAATCTTGTCGTTAGAGCTCTAACGCTCACTGCAGAAACGACTCTAAATACCAGCGTTAGAAAGATCCCATTGAAAAGATAGGCTACGCAAATGGCGTAGGGGGATCTGCGGTATGGAAAAGTCGCGGCTGAAAAGTGAGCGTTAGACCCTTTAATCACTGACTCCAAATACCAGCGGGCGCCCAAAACCAGCGTTAGGAGCCTCTAACGCTGGTTTTGACGGCTACCGCCGAACTCTAAATCTAGGCCTATGTGTCTCATGGCAGAGGGATATAACCGAACACTACTACTTGCTGCTTTGAGGATCATACTTAGTATTCCCTTAGGCTATTTTAATGGAAGCATCCTACTTTGAACTTATAGTGCTATAAGTAGTAATATATATAAAAAGTAAATAGATAAAATAAAAACAAATAGTATAGTAAGCAGTATTCACTATAATATATTATATCTGTTATGTATGGGAGGGATAAGAGAGCCCAGAATATAATAGCAGGAGTCCAGTTTCAATTAGATATTGCCAGTAATAATACATAGCAATGTCTTGTATAGGAGAGAATAATTAGCAGGGAAAATTAACCTCTATAGTTTAACTGAGCCTTGTGCAAATAGCTGATGATGACACACTGATCCCCGTGGTAAGAAAGAAGTATGACAGGGCTAAAGCAGTTCTCTAGGTAATCCCGAGCTTGTGGTGTACAATATATTTGTTAAACTGGGAAGAGTGGGGGATAGAAACCATGATAGCCTGACCAAAGTAGCTCAACAATGACACAATGTTTTATATTTAACAATTCCCCAAGGGCTATATTATGTAGGGGATAATTCATTGGAGTTTGTAGACCCTATAGCCCCCCTATATATGTATTAGTTAAATATAGGTAGTTGTAAAGTGCTTCTTACTCAGAGGCAATGCTGCAGAAGTAAACAGGCAGACTGTTATTATCTATTGTGGTCATGATGAGCTCTTCCAGCCTACAGAAGTATCATATCTTGAAAGTCCCTCAAATATATGTAAGATAGAGATAACAATCTGTAACAAATACAATCCTGCCTGTTATTTACATAGAAAGCCTTCGATATATGTAGGGACCTTAACAACAGTCTTCATTTCACACAAGGAGTAATAAGGTGATTTAACCGCATGGCTGCAAATTTAATTATCCCTCAATAAACAAGAAGCACCTTTTATGTATTAAATCTCTACAAATATGTCTAATAGTCTCCCACAATATCCCTATATAACATAGATGGCTACGTGCTACCGGAGTGGTAAGAGAGTATATGAAAGATACAAGTACTCTTGTCTCATGTACATAGGTAGCAGGGCTCAAGCATTAACATTATAACACAGAACGTTAATAGATAACAAAAAGCTGTCATCTGAAAGGAAGTCCAAAAGCAAGAGAAACATGTATAAGAAGTATTTAGAACAGTTCAACTCTCAACAGTCAGCTTGTGGGTAGTCAGAAGATAATCCGGTAAAGCCTTTAAATCTGACCTGAAACGTTAGATACCTCAGCCGATGCCCTTTCTCACACGAAGACTTTTAAAAACAGGGGAGTCAAATGTGTCTAGAAACCTTCG
>NW_026512106.1:5735-16467 GCF_027579735.1 Bombina bombina
CCGCCCTGGTTTTTTTAATCAGGTCTGATGAATTATTTTCTCTAACTACAGTCACCACGGTATCATATGATTTCTCCTATGCATATTCCTCCTTTACGTCGGTCGAATGACTGGGGTAGGCGGAGCCTAGGAGGGATCATGTGACCAGCTTTGCTGGGCTCTTTGCCATTTCCTGTTGGGGAAGAGAATATCCCACAAGTAAGGATGACGCCGTGGACCGGACACACCGTTGGAGAAAGTAATTTATCAGGTAAGCATAAATTCTGTTTTTGCGTACCAAGCCTGGTTTTCTTCCAAAAGTTGTTTCCAACAAGAATATTAACCAGGAAATAGTTGTTCCTTCTCTGTGTCCGAAACCAGTTTAAAAAAAGGAACGTTTGTTACACAATTTAGATGTAGTTCGTGCTTTAAAGTTCTATTTTGAAGCAACAAAGGATTTTAGACAAACCTCATCTTTATTTGTCGTTTACTCTGGTAAGAGGAGAGGACAAAAAGCTACTGCTACCTCTCTTTCTTTCTGGCTGAAAAACATTATCCGATTGGCTTATGAGACTGCCGGACGGCAGCCTCCTGAACAAATCACAGCTCACTCCACTAGGGCTGTTGCTTCCACATGGGCCTTCAAGAACGAGGCTTCTGTTGATCAGATATGTAAGGCAGCGACTTGGTCTTCTCTGCACACTTTTGCCAAATTTTACAAATTTGATACTTATGCTTCTTCGGAGGCTATTTTTGGGAGAAAGGTTTTGCAAGCAGTGGTGCCTTCCGTTTAGGTAACCTGATTTGCTCCCTCCCTTCATCCGTGTCCTAAAGCTTTGGTATTGGTTCCCACAAGTAAGGATGACGCCGTGGACTGGACACACCAATGTTGGAGAAAACAGAATTTATGCTTACCTGATAAATTTCTTTCTCCAACGGTGTGTCCGGTCCACGCCACGCCCTGGTTTTTTAATCAGGTTTGAAAAATTTCTTTCTCTATACACTACAGTCACCACGGCACCCTATAGTTTCTCCTTTTTTTCTCCTAACCGTCGGTCGAATGACTGGGGGGCGGAGCCTGAGGAGGGGCTATATGGGCAGCTTTTGCTGTGCTCTTTGCCATTTCCTGTTGGGGAAGAGAATATTCCCACAAGTAAGGATGACGCCGTGGACCGGACACACGGTTGGAGAAAGAAATTTATCAGGTAAGCATAAATTCTGTTTTTGATTACTTAATGCTATATCTACTCTTCTCACTGGTATTAGACCAGGGAGGGCCAAGATAACTAGAAATTATCACCAAAATATTAGCAATTTGGCCCATATTTCATTAAATTTGAAAGAGAGGGATATTTCGGCTTCATTATCTGGATGACACCCTTCTAGTGGAAGAATCAAAATAGCAACTTCTTGCTCATACCCAAAGGATTCTTCATTTTTCTTTAGATTTATAGATGGGTAATCAACTGGGAAAATGTGAGCTGGAGCAACATTGCAGATTCCTAACTGCAAGGGACTGGCTTAGGATGATAAAATATTCTACTATCCATATGGTCAAATGGACCAGATGGATAATGAGATCATTTTGGACTTTTGTCATGAGATATTGGGAAAGGGATCTATTTTTTTCCCTATCCTAAATAACCAATTTCCCTGTTCTTCTCAAACATTATCAGCCTTGGTGGCTTCACTAGTCAACATCAGAATGTTCAGCAAACATAGGATTTGCAAGATTACTTTTAAATGTTCTAGAATTTAGCAGCTCTTCAACCTGACATTTTTAAAAGATCCTTAAGAATCTGTCTGCTAATATTCTTTCAGACAACAAATGTTTTATATACCTTGTTTCAATTGCTGAATAAAGAGACATAAACATCTATCCGTATTACAGCATTTCATCTCATGGGTCATCTGAATCTAGAGGCAGATTTCTTGAACAGATGCAAGATTCTGTCATATGAATGGTAATTTCGCAGAGGTTTTTTGGTTGGGTTTTTTTCCGGCTGGGGGTCTGAGGCCATCTGACAAAAAAATAGAATGTTGATCTAATCTATATATTCCTTTTTATTTTCCTTCATCCATCATCTGCTCTGCATGATCGGAAAGGTGAAGGCAATATTATAGGTGAGGTGGTCATGGTTTCCTGGCACTTTAACCACCATGGATGATTCTGGTATTTCTGGGGGTCTTGTCATCAAGGAGTAGTATTTCATACAAGTTCTGCTAAACTGAACCTATTTGTTGAATGAATATGATTCCAACAATAGAATATCCCTATTCCTGTTCAACCATTGTTGCAACCTAAAATAGAATTTGGGACATATACTTGACTTAGATGGTATAACAGTTTATCCACTGAAGATTTCTAGTTATGCCATTGGTTCCATTTTCTTCATATGGATGGTTTTAAGCTCGGTTTTCAGGTTTCTACCTACTTTACAATCACAGTAAAATAATGGCTGCAGGAATCCAGTGCTCATATGAGAGTTCTTAGTTGGGTCCCATATCTGTTCTGTTTCAAAGTCATTTATTCCTCCTTGGGGTTTGCCTCTGGTACTCAATGTGGTTATGGAACCACTATTTTAGCAACACAACTCAGTTTCTCCCTGCCTATTTGCAGTATGTCAGGGTCATTATAAAAGTCCATCTTCCAGCCAAAACAGTTTCATCATGGATTTATTTAGTGCATATCCTAGGCTTATCGGCTAAAAGCTTTTCTTGTTCCTGATAGGCTCAGGGCACATTCTGCTTATGCTATCTCTGCGTATCAGGCACTAGAGAACAATGCTTTCGTGTCTTTACATTTTTCAAGCAGCTGTTTTGAAATATATTCGCATACAATCTTGACTGTTTTTTGCCAGTCAACGTCAACAAGAATTAAGAAGTTTTACTACATATGATTATTTTGTCCCCTTTTCCCCCATCTTGTCTTTATTAGTTGGATGTTCACCTTTCATAGTCTGAAAGATTTTGGCACAAGATTCTACATTCTGTCTTGCTGCAATGCATTCCCTTTTTACTTGATTTTTTTTGAGGGGGGGGGTTCTAAAGTATTAGTTAGGAGAGCTAAGATAACTAAAATTAAAGGGCCATTATTGCGAAAAAAAATTACACGTTCTTATTAGTTCTCTATGCCTCCCAAGCAGTACTAGTTTTACAGGGTCTATAGTGATAGAATTACATGCTCTAATGAATGATGGCATGTATTTTTTTTCTCACACTATAACTATTAAATCAGAAATGCATGCATTTTTCTATATTGCTATATATCTTGGTTACTTCTAGATAAATTGGGCACTAGATTTATTAGATTAAATATTCAACAAATTAGAAATACATTAAATGATCTTTACTCTCTGGCAATCCTTTTCTGAAAACCAATTAATGTACTAATCTCCTACTCCAGCCTGCTGCAATGTTTTTTGTTTCTCCAACATTGGTGTGTCCGGTCCACGGCGTCATCCTTACTTGTGGGATATTCTCTTCCCCAACAGGAAATGGCAAAGAGTCCCAGCAAAGCTGGTCACATGATCCCTCCTAGGCTCCGCCCACCCCAGTCATTCTCTTTGCCGTTGCACAGGCAACATCTCCACGGAGATGGTTAAGAGTTTTTTGGTGTTTAAATGTAGTTTTATTCTTCTATCAAGTGTTTGTTATTTTAAAATAGTGCTGGTATGTACTATTTACTCTGAAACAGAAAAGGATGAAGATTTCTGTTTGTAAGAGGAAGATGATTTTAGCAGACAGTAACTAAAATCGATTGCTGTTTCCACACAGGACTGTTGAGATGAAGTAACTTCAGTTGGGGGAAACAGTTAGCAGACTTTTCTGCTTAAGGTATGACTAGCCATATTTCTAACAAGACCATGTAATGCTGGAAGGCTGTCATTTCCCCTCATGGGGACCGGTAAGCCATTTTCTTAGTTAAACATAAAAGAATAAAGGGCTTCAAAAAGGGCTTAAAAACTGGTAGACATTTTTCTGGGCTAAAACGATTGCTTTACTAGGCATATTATGCAGATTCTAACTAATTATTGGTATTATAATCTTGGGGAACGTTTAGAAAAACGGCAGGCACTGTGTTGGACACCTTTTTCAGATGGGGGCCTTTCTAGTTATAGACAGAGCCTCATTCTGGGACTGTATAGGGGTTAAATGTAAAAACGGCTCCGGTTCCGTTAATTTAAGGATTAAAGCTCTGAAATTTGGTGTGCAATACTTTTAATGCTTTAAGACACTGTGGTGAAATTTTGGTGAATTTTGAACAATTCCTTCATACTTTTTCACATATTCAGTAATAAAGTGTTTCTCCAACATAGGTGTGTCCGGTCCACGGCGTCATCCTTACTTGTGGGATATTCTCTTCCCCAACAGGAAATGGCAAAGAGCCCAGCAAAGCTGGTCACATGATCCCTCCTAGGCTCCGCCTACCCCAGTCATTCTCTTTGCCGTTGTACAGGCAACATCTCCACGGAGATGGCTTAGAGTTTTTTTAGTGTTTAACTGTAGTTTTTATTATTCAATCAAGAGTTTGTTATTTTGAAATAGTGCTGGTATGTACTATTTACTCAGAAACAGAAAAGAGATGAAGATTTCTGTTTGTATGAGGAAAATTATTTTAGCAACCGTCACTAAAATCCATGGCTGTTCCACACAGGACTGTTGAGAGCAATTAACTTCAGTTGGGGGAACAGTGTGCAGTCTCTTGCTGCTTGAGGTATGACACATTCTAACAAGACGATGTAATGCTGGAAGCTGTCATTTTCCCTATGGGATCCGGTAAGCCATGTTTATTACGATCGTAAATAAGGGCTTCACAAGGGCTTATTAAAACTGTAGACTTTTTCTGGGCTAAATCGATTCATTATTAACACATATTTAGCCTTGAGGAATCATTTTATCTGGGTATTTTGATATAATAATATCGGCAGGCACTGTTTTAGACACCTTATTCTTTAGGGGCTTTCCCAAAGCATAAGCAGAGCCTCATTTTCGCGCCGGTGTGGCGCACTTGTTTTTGAGAGGCATGGCATGCAGTCGCATGTGAGAGGAGCTCTGATACTTAGAAAAGACTTTCTGAAGGCGTCATTTGGTATCGTATTCCCCTTTGGGCTTGGTTGGGTCTCAGCAAAGCAGATACCAGGGACTGTAAAGGGGTTAAAGTTCAAAACGGCTCCGGTTCCGTTATTTTAAGGGTTAAAGCTTCCAAATTTGGTGTGCAATACTTTTAAGGCTTTAAGACACTGTGGTGAAAATTTGGTGAATTTTGAACAATTTCTTCATGTTTTTTCGCAATTGCAGTAATAAAGTGTGTTCAGTTTAAAATTTAAAGTGACAGTAACGGTTTTATTTCAAAACGTTTTTTGTACTTTGTTATCAAGTTTATGCCTGTTTAACATGTCTGAACTACCAGATAGACTGTGTTCTGAATGTGGGGAAGCCAGAATTCCTATTCATTTAAATAAATGTGATTTATGTGATAATGATAATGATGCCCAAGATGATTCCTCAAGTGAGGGGAGTAAGCATGGTACTGCATCATTCCCTCCTTCGTCTACACGAGTCTTGCCCACTCAGGAGGCCCCTAGTACATCTAGCGCGCCAATACTCCTTACTATGCAACAATTAACGGCTGTAATGGATAATTCTGTCAAAAACATTTTAGCCAAAATGAACACTTATCAGCGTAAGCGCGGCTGCTCTGTTTTAGATACTGAAGAGCATGACGACGCTGATAATAATATTTCTGAAGGGCCCCTAACCCAGTATGATGGGGCCAGGGAGGTTTTGTCTGAGGGAGAAATTACTGATTCAGGGAACATTTCTCAACAGGCTGAACCTGATGTGATTGCATTTAAATTTAAGTTGGAACATCTCCGCATTCTGCTTAAGGAGGTATTATCCACTCTGGATGATTGTGACAAGTTGGTCATCCCAGAGAAACTTTGTAAAATGGACAAGTTCCTAGAGGTGCCGGGGCTCCCAGAAGCTTTTCCTATACCCAAGCGGGTGGCGGACATTGTTAATAAAGAATGGGAAAGGCCCGGTATTCCTTTCGTCCCTCCCCCCATATTTAAAAAATTGTTTCCTATGGTCGACCCCAGAAAGGACTTATGGCAGACAGTCCCCAAGGTCGAGGGAGCGGTTTCCACTTTAAACAAACGCACCACTATACCCATAGAGGATAGTTGTGCTTTCAAAGATCCTATGGATAAAAAATTAGAAGGTTTGCTTAAAAAGATGTTTGTTCAGCAAGGTTACCTTCTACAACCAATTTCATGCATTGTCCCTGTCGCTACAGCCGCATGTTTCTGGTTCGATGATCTGATAAGAGCGGTCGATAGTGATTCTCCTCCTTTGGAGGAGATTATGGACAGAATCAATGCTCTCAAATTGGCTAATTCTTTCACCCTAGACGCCACTTTGCAATTGGCTAGGTTAGCGGCTAAGAATTCTGGGTTTGCTATTGTGGCGCGCAGAGCGCTTTGGTTGAAATCTTGGTCGGCTGATGCGTCTTCCAAGAACAAGCTACTTAACATTCCTTTCAAGGGGAAAACGCTGTTTGGCCCTGACTTGAAAGAGATTATCTCTGATATCACTGGGGGTAAGGGCCACGCCCTTCCTCAGGATCGGCCTTTCAAGGCAAAAAATAAACCTAATTTTCGTCCCTTTCGTAGAAACGGACCAGCCCAAGGTGCTACGTCCTCTAAGCAAGAGGGTAATACTTCTCAAGCCAAGCCAGCTTGGAGACCAATGCAAGGCTGGAACAAGGGAAAGCAGGCCAAGAAACCTGCCACTGCTACCAAGACAGCATGAAATGTTGGCCCCCGATCCGGGACCGGATCTGGTGGGGGGCAGACTCTCTCTCTTCGCTCAGGCTTGGGCAAGAGATGTTCTGGATCCTTGGGCGCTAGAAATAGTCTACCAAGGTTATCTTCTGGAATTCAAGGGACTTCCCCCAAGGGGGAGGTTCCACAGGTCTCAGTTGTCTTCAGACCACATAAAAAGACAGGCATTCTTACATTGTGTAGAAGACCTGTTAAAAATGGGAGTGATTCATCCTGTTCCATTAAGAGAACAAGGGATGGGTTCTACTCCAATCTGTTCATAGTTCCCAAAAAAGAGGGAACGTTCAGACCAAGCTTAGATCTCAAGATCTTAAACAAGTTTCTCAAGGTTCCATCGTTCAAGATGGAAACCATTCGAACTATTCTTCCTTCCATCCAGGAAGGTCAATTCATGACCACGGTGGATTTAAAGGATGCGTATCTACATATTCCTATCCACAAGGAACATCATCGGTTCCTAAGGTTCGCATTCCTGGACAAACATTACCAGTTCGTGGCGCTTCCTTTCGGATTAGCCACTGCTCCAAGGATTTTCACAAAGGTACTAGGGTCCCTTCTAGCTGTGCTAAGACCAAGGGGCATTGCTGTAGTACCTTACTTGGACGACATTCTGATTCAAGCGTCGTCCCTTCCTCAAGCAAAGGCTCACACGGACATTGTCCTGGCCTTTCTCAGATCTCACGGGTGGAAAGTGAACGTGAAAAAGAGTTCTCTATCCCCGTCAACAAGGGTTCCCTTCTTGGGAACAATAATAGACTCCTTAGAAATGAGGATTTTTCTGACAGAGGCCAGAAAAACAAAGCTTCTAGACTCTTGTCGGATACTTCATTCCGTTCCTCTTCCTTCCATAGCTCAGTGCATGGAAGTGATCGGGTTGATGGTAGCGGCAATGGACATAGTTCCTTTTGCGCGCATTCATCTAAGACCATTACAACTGTGCATGCTCAGTCAGTGGAATGGGGGACTATACAGACTTGTCTCCGAAGATACAAGTAAATCAGAGGACCAGGGACTCACTCCGTTGGTGGCTGTCCCTGGACAACCTGTCACAAGGGATGACATTCCGCAGACCAGAGTGGGTCATTGTCACGACCGACGCCAGTCTGATGGGCTGGGGCGCGGTCTGGGGATCCCTGAAAGCTCAGGGTCTTTGGTCTCGGGAAGAATCTCTTCTACCGATAAATATTCTGGAACTGAGAGCGATATTCAATGCTCTCAAGGCTTGGCCTCAGCTAGCGAGGGCCAAGTTCATACGGTTTCAATCAGACAACATGACAACTGTTGCGTACATCAACCATCAGGGGGGAACAAGGAGTTCCCTAGCGATGGAAGAAGTGACCAAAATCATTCTATGGGCGGAGTCTCACTCCTGCCACCTGTCTGCTATCCACATCCCAGGAGTGGAAAATTGGGAAGCGGATTTTCTGAGTCGTCAGACATTGCATCCGGGGGAGTGGGAACTCCATCCGGAAATCTTTGCCCAAGTCACTCAGCTGTGGGGCATTCCAGACATGGATCTGATGGCCTCTCGTCAGAACTTCAAAGTTCCTTGCTACGGGTCCAGATCCAGGGATCCCAAGGCGGCTCTAGTGGATGCACTAGTAGCACCTTGGACCTTCAAGCTAGCTTATGTGTTCCTGCCGTTTCCTCTCATCCCCAGGCTGGTAGCCAGGATCAATCAGGAGAGGGCGTCGGTGATCTTGATAGCTCCTGCGTGGCCACGCAGGACTTGGTATGCAGATCTGGTGAATATGTCATCGGCTCCACCTTGGAAGCTACCTTTGAGACGAGACCTTCTTGTTCAGGGTCCGTTCGAACATCCGAATCTGGTTTCACTCCAGCTGACTGCTTGGAGATTGAACGCTTGATTTTATCGAAGCGAGGGTTCTCAGATTCTGTTATTGATGCTCTTGTTCAGGCCAGAAAGCCTGTAACTAGAAAGATTTACCACAAAATTTGGAAAAAATATATCTGTTGGTGTGAATCTAAAGGATTCTCTTGGGACAAGGTTAAGATTCCTAGGATTCTATCCTTCCTTCAAGAAGGATTGGAAACAGGATTATCTGCAAGTTCCCTGAAGGGACAGATTTCTGCCTTGTCGGTGTTACTTCACAAAAACCTGGCTGCTGTGCCAGATGTTCAAGCCTTTGTTCAGGCTCTGGTTAGAATTAAGCCTGTTTACAAACCTTTGACTCCTCCTTGGAGACTCAATTTAGTTCTTTCAGTTCTTCAGGGGGTTCCGTTTGAACCCTTGCATTCCGTTGATATTAAGTTATTATCTTGGAAAGTTTTGTTTTTAGTTGCAATTTCTTCTGCTAGAAGAGTTTCAGAATTATCTGCTCTGCAGTGTTCTCCTCCTTATCTGGTGTTCCATGCAGATAAGGTGGTTTTACGTACTAAACCTGGTTTTCTTCCAAAAGTTGTTTCTAACAAAAACATTAACCAGGAGATTATCGTACCTTCTCTGTGTCCGAAACCAGTTTCAAAGAAGGAACGTTTGTTGCACAATTTGGATGTTGTTCGCGCTCTAAAATTCTATTTAGATGCTACAAAGGATTTTAGACAAACATCTTCCTTGTTTGTTGTTTATTCTGGTAAAAGGAGAGGTCAAAAAGCAACTTCTACCTCTCTCTCTTTTTGGATTAAAAGCATCATCAGATTGGCTTACGAGACTGCCGGACGGCAGCCTCCCGAAAGAATCACAGCTCATTCCACTAGGGCTGTGGCTTCCACATGGGCCTTCAAGAACGAGGCTTCCTTTTGATCAGATATGTAGGGCAGCGACTTGGTCTTCACTGCACACTTTTACCAAATTTTACAAGTTTGATACTTTTGCTTCTTCTGAGGCTATTTTTGGGAGAAAGGTTTTGCAAGCCGTGGTGCCTTCCATTTAGGTGACCTGATTTGCTCCCTCCCTTCATCCGTGTCCTAAAGCTTTGGTATTGGTTCCCACAAGTAAGGATGACGCCGTGGACCGGACACACCTATGTTGGAGAAAACAGAATTTATGTTTACCTGATAAATTACTTTCTCCAACGGTGTGTCCGGTCCACGGCCCGCCCCTGGTTTTTTTTAATCAGGTCTGATAATTTATTTTCTTTAACTACAGTCACCACGGTACCATATGGTTTCTCCTATGCAAATATTCCTCCTTAACGTCGGTCGAATGACTGGGGTAGGCGGAGCCTAGGAGGGATCATGTGCCCAGCTTTGCTGGGCTCTTTGCCATTTCCTGTTGGGGAAGAGAATATCCCACAAGTAAGGATGACGCCGTGGACCGGACACACCGTTGGAGAAAGTAATTTATCAGGTAAACATAAATTCTGTTTTTCAGTTTGAAATTTAAAGTGACAGTAACGGTTTTATTTTAAAAACGTTTTTGTGCTTGTTGACAAGTTTAAGCCTGTTTAACATGTCTGTACCATCAGATAAGCTATGTTCTATATGTATGAAAGCCAATGTGTCTCCCCATTTAAATTTATGTGATAATTGTGCCATAGTGTCCAAACAAAGTAAGGACAGTAATGCACAGATAATGATATTGCCCAAGATGATTCCTCAAATGAGGGGAGTAAACATGATACTACATCATCCCCTACTGTGTCTACACCAGTTATGCCCACACAGGAGGCCCCTAGTACATCTAGTGCGCCAATACTTATTACCATGCCACAATTAACGGCTGTAATGGATAACTCCATAGCAAATCTTTTATCCTACTTATCAGAGAAAGCGCGATTGCTCTGTTTTAAACACTGAAGAGCAAGAGGAACGCTGATGATAACTGTTCTGACACACCCTCACACCCAATCTCAAGGGGCCATGAGGGAGGTTTTGTCTGATGGAGAAATTTCAGATTCAGGAAAAATTTCTCATCAAGCTGAACCTGATGTTGTGACATTTAA
>NW_026512107.1:0-2500 GCF_027579735.1 Bombina bombina
TCTAGGTTAGGACCTAATACAGAACCACTGCTGAAATATGAGGGCACCTTGCAACTAAAGCCAATGTAAGGATAATGAGAGTATGTAATTGGCTCCCCATTTATGGTACATAAAGGAGACATCAGAATGAGAGCTACACTGGAGCGATATTATCTACTTACCCCATATATCTAATACATCACAAAATAGTAAAGCAAATACTAACTTCACATGATAAAATGAACTGTAAGTAAAAGAGAGGAGTACAGGCTTTTCAAAAAAAAAAAAATAATAGTTAGTTATTCTCTAAACCAGTATAGACTATAAGAGCAAGCCTTGGAGAATATACATACATAACCACATTGTGCAGTAACCTCCATTTATATGTTAGACATAGACATAAGTATAGTAACATTTCTAAGCAGTAGGGCTGTCATTTATGTGTACGATCTAGGCAGGCGCAATGTAGAATTTCCAAGTTACAGAACCTCATCTCTAACCTAGTGGTACAAACATGATACAGGCGGGGATAGAGAGAGAGGAGATAAACACAAAAAGCCACAGGAATAGAGATAATGGGGTTAACATGTCTGGTCCGGTCTCAACCATCTGATGTGATCTATATATAGCAGTCGGGGTGTTGGATAACAGAGGTATAGCAACTATGTGCATAGACATTTCAATACTCAATTAACATTCTAACAGTGATATTGAGGCTCAAGTTTAGTAATAAAATATCTAGATATGCTTTCCTCCATATATAGATTATTGGTGTGGCATAGATACACATGGTTAAACAGACGCATATAATATAAGCTTTAAACATACTGTGATAGTTTGCACCATCTAACTAGGGTTGTGCCAATAAGAACTATCTCCTACAATCTGCTTTGCATGAGGATATATAAATAAGTAAAGCTGAATGCTACCTAGCTTATTAAATGCACTCACATATAAGATAGATGAGCTATAGGTACCAACATATGCAAGAGCTTACATATATGAGTATCCAAATAAGTCATATCTAAAAAAAAAAGCTCTAATGGTGTGAAGCAGTAATATTGGAGCAGAATAAGAGCAGGTATAATATGATGTGGTATAAACCTAGTGAGTAGCTGTATTACATTACTGCACATATATTTACTATGAGTGACAGAGCTGGCGCATAGAGAAACAACATTTTCGAGGAGTTATGTGCACACTGCCAGGCAAATCTATAAGGTGTAGATGTATCTTAAAGGGAAACTGTACCTAATTTTTTTCTTTTGTAATTCAGACAGAGCATGCAATTTTAAGCAACTTTCTAATTTACTCCTATTATCACTTTTTCTTCGTTCTCTTGCTATCATTATTTGAAAAAGAAGGCATCTAAGCTTTTTTTTTGGTTTCAGCACTCTGGACAGCAGTTTTTTATTGGTGGATGAATTTATCCACCAATCAGCAAGGACAACCCAGGTTGTTCACCAAAAATGGGCTGGCATCTAAACTTACATTCTTGCATTTCAAATAAAGATACCAAGAGAATGAAGAAAATTTGATAATTGGAGTAAATTAGAAAGTTGCTTAAAATGTCATGCTCTATCTGAATCACGAAAGAAATTTTTTGGGTACAGTGTCCCTTTAAGTTATAGAAGTTAAAACTGAACAGTAATGAGCCTCTGGCTTATCTATGAATTTGCCTTCAAAATGGCTTAGTCTCCAAAGAGAAAATATTTAACATGGCCAGAAGCCTAAAGTTCTGATAGGGGATTATGCAAGGTGATATTAAAAAGGGTTTGATTATAATACAGTCTATACAGACCTGCATCCAACTGACTAGGTCCCACTATATAGTGAGCCAGAACAGAGACAAACGGCTGACAGATACAAACAGCTGTGGAATAAAATATAAAAACGTATAACCTGCTATCATAGGGCTATCAAATATAATACAACTTCTGTTTAAAACATTTGAGACATATATCATAATAAAGAAAAAAAACACAGCTTAAGCTAGAGTTTAACTGGAAACAGAGAGTACATGAGCTGGTAAACACAATAACCTTAACAGCACCAAATATTAGCTTACTATGGTGTATGTTCAGGGATATAAAGAAATTTAACCAACACCATGCCTAATCTCATGCTGCAAGTTGTAATCTGAAGTCCAAGAGTTGTTTTTGACAGAGCAAAATTGTGGATCTGGAAGGACAGGCCTGATCTTTGTATCAGAGAGATGGAGAGAAATCAGTCCTGTGGTTCTCTCTGCTGGTGTAGTGGGGATTGCATGTGGGGGATAATACCAGGACTCTGGCACTCGTATCCAATGTCTAACTGTCCCTTTCCAATGCACAGCCAGAGCCCTTCCATCTACTGCTGAGACTTCAGAGTCAGAGTCCCCGAGATGGCTGCACAGGGGAGCGGTTATCTGCAAAGTCAGGATGGGTGTCGGTTACTGACCTAAGCTGACCCAATGTATCGTGAATGAGCGGGGACCCATTAGGAAGGGAGCGCTGCAGAGCCAAAACTTCATTCCGCACTG